>NW_007166637.1:0-425 GCF_000164805.1 Carlito syrichta
AATTAAGTGAGCTAACTGGTTGGCCTACTAGCTAGAATAACTTAAGTAAGCTAAACAATCAGCCGACAAGTGGGCCAACTTGTCAGTTGAGAAGTTAGGTCAGCTAAATAGTCAGCCAGCTTGTTAGGTCAGCTAACTAGTCAGTCAACTAGTCGACCGACTAATTAGGTCAGCAAATTGGTCACCCAACTTCTTAACCGAGCTAACTATGGAGCGAACTCGTCAATCATCTGTTTAACCAAGCTAAATATTCGGCCGAGTAGTCAACCAACTTGATAAAGCAGCTAACAAGTCAGCCAAGTAGTCAGCCAATGTGTTAAAACAGCTAATTAGTCGGCCAAATCATCATCCAACAAGTTAAGTCACCTAGATAACTCATTAACCAACTAGTTAAGTCAGCTGCTTAACTTGTTTACCAACTAGTT
>NW_007166638.1:0-472 GCF_000164805.1 Carlito syrichta
AGCCTGCAGGCTAGCCAGCTGAGTTAACTATCTGATTTGAATAGCTATCCTGCTGGCTAGAAAGCTGACATATCTTGTTGGCTACCTGCCTAGCCTGCTGGCTAGACAGCTGACTAAATCAGCTGACTTAACCAGCTAGCCAGTTGGGTAGCCAGCTGACTTAACACACTGACATCACTAACTAGTCAGGTAGCTATCTAGATGACTAAACTAGTTGGTGGACCGGTTACCTGAATTAACCAGTTGGCCAGAGCGTGAGCCAACAGGTGAGGTGACTTAACTAGTCGGTGGGGGAGAGAGTCGACTGGTCAGGTGACTTAACAAGGCGGCAAGAAAGTGAGCCAACTGCTAATCTGACTTAAGTAGTCGGCCGGCGAGTGAGCTGACTGGTCAACTGATTTAACTAATCTGTTGGTGAGTTAGCTGACTGGTCAGCTGACTTTAGTTGGGTGGCAAGTGAGCCGACTGGTTA
>NW_007166639.1:0-1076 GCF_000164805.1 Carlito syrichta
CTAACTTCACTAGCTGGGTTAACTAGCTAGTTACCAAGCTGGCCAGCTGATTTATATATTTAGCTAACTAGCTAGCTACCTAGCTAGCCAGGTGTCTTAAATAGTTATCTAATAAGCTAGCTACCTAGCTAAAAAGCTGACTTAGTGTCATAGCTAGCTTGCTGACAACCAGCTAGCTAACTAGTAAGCTTGCTCCTTATCTAATGTACTAGCTAGCTGACTTAATCATCTGACTTAACTCATTAGCTAAAGATCTAGCTAGTTGACTAAACCAGTTGACTTAGCTCATTATCTAGCTAGCTAGCCTGCCAACTCAATCAGCTGACACAACCCATTTGCTAACTAGCTAACTAACTGATTCAACCAGCTGGCTTAACCCGTTAGTTAAGTAGCTAACTATCTCACTCAACCTGCTGACTTAACCCTTTAGATAACTAACTAGCTAACTGTCTTAACCATCTGACTAAATTAGAAAGCTGACTTAAATAACTGAGTTATCTATCTGACTTAACTACTTAGCTAGCTGACTTCACTGGCCGACTTAACAAGTTAGCTACCTGACTTAACAATCTGAATTAAATAGTTAGCTAACTAATTAATTAGCTGAATAACTAGTTGCTTTAATAATTATTTAACCAGTTAGGTAGCAGACTTAAGTAGGTGACTTAAATAGGTAACTAGTGAACTAGTTGACTTAGCCAGCTTACTTAACTAGCCAGCTGTTTAGCTAGCTGACTTAGCTAGCTGACTTAACTATTTGACTAACAAGATAGCTAGCTGACTTAATGAGTTGGTTAACGAGTTAGCTAACCATTTTAACTAGTTGAAAACGAGTTAAATAGCTGACTTAACGAGTTCATTAACGAGTTAGCTAGGTGAACTAAGTTGTGGGCTGACGAGTCAGAAGAATACTTAGATTGTTTAACACATCGGCTGCCTACCCCCTGACATGTTAGCTGGCTTAAGAAGCCGGCCGTCTTGTCGGCCAACCAGTTAGCTTAGTTAGCAAGATACTGATGAGTTTGCCCACTAGTAGCATGTTAAATAGTGCCTGCTCGTTTGCTGATCTAACTAGT
>NW_007166640.1:0-1142 GCF_000164805.1 Carlito syrichta
ACCCGTTAGTTAAGTAGCTAACTATCTCACTCAACCTTGCTGACTTAACCCTTTAGATAACTAACTAGCTAACTGTCTTAACCATCTGACTAAATTAGAAAGCTGACTTAAATAACTGAGTTATCTATCTGACTTAACTACTTAGCTAGCTGACTTCACTGGCCGACTTAACAAGTTAGCTACCTGACTTAACAATCTGAATTAAATAGTTAGCTAACTAATTAATTAGCTGAATAACTAGTTGCTTTAATAATTATTTAACCAGTTAGGTAGCAGACTTAAGTAGGTGACTTAAATAGGTAACTAGTGAACTAGTTGACTTAGCCAGCTTACTTAACTAGCCAGCTGTTTAGCTAGCTGACTTAGCTAGCTGACTTAACTATTTGGCTAACAAGATAGCTAGCTGACTTAATGAGTTGGTTAACGAGTTAGCTAACCATTTTAACTAGTTGAAAACGAGTTAAATAGCTGACTTAACGAGTTCATTAACGAGTTAGCTAGGTGAACTAAGTTGTGGGCTGACGAGTCGGAAGAATACTTAGATTGTTTAACACATCGGCTGCCTACCCCCTGACATGTTAGCTGGCTTAAGAAGCCGGCCGTCTTGTCGGCCAACCAGTTAGCTTAGTTAGCAAGATAACTGATGAGTTTGCCCACTAGTTAGCAATGTTAAATAGTTGCCTGCTCGTTTGCTAATCTAACTAGTCGGCCAACTAATTGGCCAATAAGTTAGCTGACCTAACTAGTCAGCTGACAGGGTAGCTGTGCTATCTTGGCTGACAAGTTGGTCAACTGTTCGGATGATTTTTAACTCACTACTACTGGGACAGCTTGTTGACTGACCGGTTACCTGACTTAACTAGTAGGCCAGCGAGTGATCCAACAGGTGAGCTGACTTAACTAGTCGGTGGGCGAGAGATCCTACTGGTCAGGTGACTTAACAAGTTGGCAAGCAATTGAGCCGACTAGTAAGCTGACTTAACTAGTCTGCCAGCAAGTGAGCTGACAGGTCAGCTGACTAAACTATTCTGCTGATGAGTGGGCTGACTAGTCAGCTGACTTTAGTCAGCTGGCGAGTGAGCCGGCTGGTTAGAAAACTTAACTAGTTGGTCGGTGAATGAGCAGATGGGTGAGCCAAATTA
>NW_007166641.1:0-761 GCF_000164805.1 Carlito syrichta
GAAAGCTTAACTAGTTGGTCGGTGAATGAGCAGATGGGTGAGCCAAATTAACTAGTTGACTGTCCAGTGAGCCGATGGGTGGGATGCCTTAATTAGTCGGCCAGTGAGAGAGCCTTTGGTGAACTGAATAACTAGTTGGCTGGCAAGCAAGCCGACTAGTTAGCTGTCTTGTTGACTTGCGAGCAAACTGATGAGTTAGTTGATTTTTTTGCTGGAAAGTGAGATGACTACTTTGCTGACTGTTTTGCAGGTGAGTGAGCAGACTAGTTATCTGAACTGATGGAAAGCGAGTGAGGCCACTAGTTAGCTGACCAGGTTGCTGAGTTGCTAGCCCACTAGTTAGCTAAGTAACTAGCTGATTTGCTAGCTTACTTAACTAGATAGCAGACTAGCTAGTTGGCTATGTGACTGACAGAACTAGCTAGCAAACAAGCTATCTAACTTTCTTTCTAGCTGACTTTACTAGCTAGCTAACTGGCTAGTTAGCTGGCTAACTGACATAACTGTCTAGCTAATTAGTTAGTTGATTAGATAGCTGACTGAAATAGCTAGCTGACAAGCAACTTGACTACCTAGATGACTTAACTAGCTAGTTGAATAGTCAGCTGACTTGCTTGTAGACTTAACTAGATAGCTGGCTAGCTAGCTGGCTTAGCTAGCTAACTAGCTAGCTGGCTGGCTAGCTGACTAGGCAGCTGATTTAACTAGATAGCTACCTGATTGGCAGGACTGCTAGCCAGCTGGCTTAACCACCTAGCTAC
>NW_007166642.1:0-969 GCF_000164805.1 Carlito syrichta
TGTCTAGCTAATTAGTTAGTTGATTAGATAGCTGACTGAAATAGCTAGCTGACAAGCAACTTGACTACCTAGATGACTTAACTAGCTAGTTGAATAGTCAGCTGACTTGCTTGTAGACTTAACTAGCTAGCTGGCTAGCTAGCTGGCTTAGCTAGCTAACTAGCTAGCTGGCTGGCTAGCTGACTAGGCAGCTGATTTAACTAGATAGCTACCTGATTGGCAGGACTGCTAGCCAGCTGGCTTAACCACCTAGCTACCTCACTGACTAGTTGGTTAGGCAGCCGGCTAGGTAGCTAGAGGGCTGACCAGCTGGCTAGCTAGCCTAGTTAAATACTCAGCCAGCTGGCTGGACAGTCTGATAGTCAGTCGGCTTAACTAGCCAGCCACCCTGCTTGTCAGTCAGCTAAACAGCCGGCTTAACTAGATGGCCACTTCCTGAACAGCCTGTTAACCAGCCATCTCAACTTACCAGCCACCTAGCTAGTCAGCCAGTGAACCAACTGACTTAACTAGCTAAGTTAAGTAGATAGCCATGAGGCTATCCAGCTGGCTTAATGAGCTAGCCACCAAGCTAGCCAGTTGGAAAGCCAGCTCTCTTAACCAGCTGACTTAACTAGCTAGCCAGTGGACTACCCAGCTGATTTAATTAGCTAGGTATCTACCTATTCAGGGGGCTAGCCAGTTGACTTAACTATCTGGTGTAACAAACTAGAAAGCTCGCTTGTAAGCTGACTTAACTAGCTGGCTACCTAGCTAGCCAGATAGCTAGCCACTTGAATAAACTAGCTGAGTTAACTAACTAAGCAGCTGGCTATCCAGCTGACTCAACTAGGTGACTTAACTCGTTAGCCTGCTGGCTAGCCTGCTCACATAATTAGCTGATATCCATAGATAGTCAGGTGGCTAGCAAGCTTACTTAACTAGCTAGCTACCTACTTATCACCCTGGCTTGCCAGCTGACTTAACTAG
>NW_007166643.1:0-481 GCF_000164805.1 Carlito syrichta
TAAGGAACTAGCCAGCTGACTCAGCTAGTTGGCTAACAAGTTAGACAGCTGATCCAACTAGCTGGTTAACGAGGTAGTCAGCTGATTCAATTAGGTGGGTAACTTGATAGGCAGCTGTCTCAACTAGATGGCTAACCAGCTAGCCAGCTGACTCAACTAGATGGCTAACGAGCTTGCCAGCTGACACAACTAACTGGCTAAACAGCTAGAGAGATGATACAACTAGTTGGCTAACTAGCTTGCAAGCAGACTCAACTAGCTAGACAACTGACATAACTAGCAGGCTTAACTAGCTAGCCAGTTGCCTAGCCAGCTGACAACTAGCTAGCTGCCTATATAGCAAGCTGGCTAGCCAGCTGATGATCAGGCTGATTTAACAAGCTAGCAAGATGGCAGGAGAGTTGAATTAACTGCATAGCTACCTAGCTAGCCAGCAGGCTAGCCAGTTGACTGAACTAGCTGACTTAACTAGCTAGCTGCC
>NW_007166644.1:0-404 GCF_000164805.1 Carlito syrichta
TATATAATTCAGCTGACTAATAATCAAGCCTGCTATGTAAGCCAGCTAGTTATGTCAGGTGACTTGACAGCAGACTAGCTAGGTAGCGAGATAGTTAACTCAGTTGGCTTGTCAGCTGGCTAGCTTAATAAGTCAGCTAAATAATTCAGCTGGCTAGCCAGCTAGCTAGCTAGGTAGAGAGTTACTGAAGTCAGCTGGCTGGCCAGCTGGCTCACTAGTTAAGTCGTCTAGTTGAGTCATTTGGCTAAGAAACTGGCTAGTTGCTTAAGCCAAGTAGTTAAGTCAGCTAGCTAGCCAGCTGGCTAGCTAGGTAGCAAGCTAATTAAGTCAGCTGATTATCAATTGCGATAGCTAGTAAAGTCAGCTAGTTAATTCAGTAGGCTTCCTAACTGGCTAGGTAGCTA
>NW_007166645.1:0-6080 GCF_000164805.1 Carlito syrichta
ACTCTTAGTGTTATGCAATACACCTATCAAAATGTTTTTTCTACTGCTCAGAAAAGCTTTTAAATTTGTCAATTTGCATACCTTTTAGTGTTCTCACTGTTTGTTTGTTTGTTTGTTTGTTTTTGAGTTGGAGTCTCATTCTGTCGCCCAGACTGGAGTGCAGTGGCCGCTCCCGGCCACCGCAGCCTCGACCTGCTGGGCTCTGGCGATCCTTGCGCCTCAGCCTTCCGAGTAGCCGGGATTACAGGCCATGCGCTACCACGCCCGGCTGATTTTTTGATTTATTGTAGAGATGAGGTCTCACTGTCCAGGCGGGTCTCGAACCCGCGGGCTCAGGCAGTCCACTCACCTCAGCCTCCCAAAGGCGCGGGATTACAGGCAGAGCCACAGAGCCCGGCCTCACTGTTTTTTGTTTCACCTCTTCCACTTCGGCAAAACGTTTCCATTTGAGAATTTCATTCATCTAGGGAGAAATAAAATCACAGGTGAGATCAGGTGAATAAGAAGGGTTGGGGCACTGTTTATCATGTTATTTTTGCTCAAAACTGCTGAACACACAGCATGGTGTAGGCAGGTGCGGTAATAAGCCACCCATCATAAAATGGGTAAACTCACTGAAAGAATCCAAAAACAATTCACTGAAGCCGAACTTAGCCTCTCACAACAATGTTAGCATGTACACTGATATTGGTGGGTTTCTAGAATGCTTACCTAGGGGGAGAAGCCTGTGTTACAAGAGTCCTTCCCTCCTTTTAGGTACCCATTGTATGTATATAAATTGGCTCTGAAGTCTTGTCATTTCTTGTATGCGTTACAAACCACTTGCTATAAAACTTTTTTATTCTTTGTATTTGTTCTGCCTTGGAGTAAAATTTTAATGGTACTTACCATGGAATATAATACATAGAAATAGGAAATCTTCTCAAATTTCCTTAATCAAAATCAGAATTCCCCTACCAGAGGGTTTCAACATTATTTAACTTTAGTCATATCATGCCATGGTATGTACTGGGCACACCCTTTTTAATTCATAACTATTCTTAAGGCATTATTTTAAGTTGACTTTATGGAAAATAAATATATTTTACACTCTTATTATAGAGTGCTAATCATGTATTGTGAAACTAAAGCTTTCATTTATTAATTTGAAAATATGTCTTTTTATAACACAATAGTACCAAGTTAGTCACCTCTAAAAAATTATTTAAGCTAAGGAGTGAAAAGAGTCTTTATTTCAAGGTACAACAATATAGGAATGAAAAGGCTGAAACAACAACTGCAGAACATACAAAACATTTAAAATTATAAAATACATAAATTGTATATTAATGATATCAGAAAGCAATGAAAAAATGAGGACTAGATTATCTAAAACTCTAGAATTAACAGAAACTTTAGTTGTTGAGCTGGCATTCACCTGACTTTTTGTCCTGTCACATTTGCCAAATTTGCATCTGACAACTGGTTCTGACTTGGCACTGGCGGAGAAACACACCTGGGAAAGAAGAATTCAGCTGAGCATCAGTGATTGTACAGGGCAGTCTCTTTCACATGGCCAATGTTCTTCTTGGGATATTTGCTGAGGTCTGAATGAGCAGGAAGACTGAGGGTGCAGGGATAGAAGAGCAGACATCTCCCATAGACTAAGGGGGCCGCCTCCAAACCTCGCAGGCTACACAGACCATCCTTCATACACGTGTGAATTATGGATATTGATCTCCATCCCCACTGCTCCCCTGCTGGCATAGGCACTGCTGGTCCTACTGATTAGCATGACATTACATGTTACATCTCCCAAACTGGACCAGTGGCCTCTACTAGACATCATTTTAGGGAAGAATGAGTCTCAGAAGCTCTACTTGGCTGGGTTAGGTTAACTGGAACTGAGTGATAGGACCTCAGGTCTCCTTGCACAGGAGTCTCACTAATCTCTCAGTGATTACAGACCTAACAACCTGCTTGATGCACTACTTTTTCTTGAAACTGGCAGTGGCACAGGCTCAAACTAGGAAACCAGGCAGTGGTGCTTTTGACTCTGGTTCCTCACAAGAAACGCATCTGGTTTCCTTTTGTGTTCACGTCATCAGTTGCCATCCCCATCACCATCCACAAGTGCACCGACCATAAGCCAAGGCAGTTTCATTAAATGTTGACCTTTACTATATTCCTTTCATGCTTCCATTCCTGCAGTCTGCACTATATGAAATTCTTAGGTTTCAGAAATAAAATGTTTACATCATTCTGAATTTTTTCAGTTGCCTATGAGAAAAAGCCTATGCTCTAGTTCTTCCAGCATATGCTTATTTTTAAAACCAACTTTTGGATTTTTAAGAACTTTATATTTTTCTTACCAACAAGTATTAATATAAGCTAATTAAAATTTCAGCCATCAGTATGCTTTATCTGCTGCAAATTTACCTAAATAAATGAATGAATAAATAAATAAAATCTATTGGGCACTCAATTTCCAAGGCATTTACTAATCATTCTCTGCAAACTTATTCTAGTCAAGACTGTTGGAGCTGACAGGGACATAAGCCAGTGGTGCATGAGGTGTAGTGAAGTCCTGAGCTACAAACTATTGCCTGTTCTCTAGCAGTTTTCCCTTACACAAACCCAGGAAACCTTGTGAGTGGCTCTCTAGACAAGCATCATATGTGGGCAGCTGGGTCACCCAGCAGGGCAGCTTCTGTTCGTGGCTATACTACTATGGGGGTGATGGTATATCTTGGAGTTTAGACTCTATTGCTATTCCCAATCTAGGTGATCCAGGGTATCCTTGAGAATGGTAATGATGTGAAATCAGTCCAGCTTCCAGTTGTGAGAACCCCACACAGCATAGCATCATTGTGGGCATGTACATAACAGGCACTTTCACAGGATGTGGTAATTCAGTGTTTAACATTAGAAAAAATTATCTGCATTCATCATCTTTGCACCTCCACTGGGTTAGAAACATACTTTAAGGTGGGCACATACATTTGTTGAGTGTTTTAGAAATAAATATAACAAATGAAATTTCTGTAGCCAGAGTAGGTACTATATATCTTGTCCAGCATGGCAGTTTTTTTTGTTTTTGTTTTTGTTTTTTTGTTTTTTTGAGTTGGAGTCTCACTCTGTCGCCCAGACTAGAGTGCAGTGGCTGATCCCGGCCACCACAGCCTCGACCTGCTGGGCTCCGGCAATCCTTCCGCCTCAGCCTTCCAAGTAGCTGGAACTACATGTGTGCACTACCACGCCCAGCTAGTTTTTGATTTATTATAGAGATGAGGTCTCACCAAGTTGCCCAGGCGGGTTTCAAACCCACGGGCTCAGACAATCCACTCACCTCAGCCTCCCAAAGTGCGGGATTACAGGCTGAGTCACCGAGCCCGGCTAGCATGGCCAGTTTTTCAGTTAGGAAGTAACCAAAATCATTTTAATAAATTCAATTTATATAATATTCATATACATATGAATGGATTGAGACACACCCACACACACACACATATATATATATATATATGTCCTTATATATCACATATATATCCTTATTTAGCCATAGGTATGTTTTCAAAAACATCCATGTCCAGCAATTATTTATAAGTATAAATGCACCCATGCACATGAAATACGTTATGCACACCTGAAGATGTACATATTCCATAAGTTAATATCTTCTCTTATTCTCTAGGGTAAATGAGGCAAATAACAGTTTTTTAATTGATATATTATTTCACTTTAAGTTTTGTCTTAGTAGATTTATAAATAAACTACTAAGTATTCATACTCATGCCATCAATTTTAATAAAATGAATCTGGATGGATGTGCAAATACAGTTAGTTTTCAAACAATAATGATTGATATATCAACACTCAAAACTCAGTGTCTTATTGCATTAAATATTTATATATTCATGTTCATGGATGTTCCTGTTAATTATCATCTTGCTGATTAAGGCAAGACTCAGGTGGGGGGTTGTGCTGCAGTCCAACGAGCTTGTCCCAGACTATAGATCGTATTTATCTGAAGTCAAGGCTGAAGGGCTGAGCACTGCCTTGTACTGGCAGGCTGCAAGAGTGAAAAACCGCCCCAAAGTGAATCCATCAGTGAATTGAAATCCAGTATTCTTTAAAACAGGTTTATACACTTTTAATTTTTTCACCTTAGAAATTACTAAAGTTCCTAAAAACCTTGATTCCATTTAAATATTTACTCAAAAGTATTTGGTAGACAGATAGCTATTATGTATCACCCTTTACAATATTCTCAATATTTTCAAATGTAATGTTGCATTGATTGGGAAATAATGCTGAGTGTGTCTGGAAGATGTATCTGTCATTTGGAATTTTCTTGAATGACCTCATTGGAAAAAAGTAAATCTCTTTAGCAGAACTATACAATTTCTAAAACATATTTTCCTAAAACTTCTACACGTCACCTGTTACATTGCTAAATAAAGAGTATCATCCAGTAAATGGATTATGGGTTTCATGTATTGTCAGAAACTGATGATTCTGATGCCTTCTGGATAAATTTGGAATAGCAAAGAACTTTCACACTAAGGAAAAACGCTATGTACATGTTTAGCACTTTCAGTTGTCTTGCTTTTTGTCAAGGAAGATTTTTCATTTGATTGTCATGTGACTGTTATTTCAAACAATGTATTGATTTTCCGTTTTTTCTCTTATAGCGAAGCTTTCTTGCTTTAATACAGACTTGATGGTGGTCCTTTAAAACACATTAAAATGTATTTGGGGGTATCTCTTGTAAAATGGTGAAAATATTGACTATATTGGGTTGTCAACTGTCATATTTGTATCAGCATATCACTTCTGAAAATACACTTTTCCAAAGACTTTTTTCTTTCTGGTTTCCTGAACAGTTGTTCAACGACAGGTCCTCCAATAAGATCTGAAAGTCAGAAGAGGATGATTCAATATTGGTTGACATCTGAAAACAGAGTGTGGACTGAGGTGAAGACTGGGAGTCGCCTGGAGAGGTGCTAATAAGCTGAGAGCATCACAACTCCTCCCCAACACTGGACTTCCAAGATGGATTTGAAGACCATATAGTTAGATATCTTATACCTTCAAGGCTAGATAAAATCAGGTTTCTCAAAGTCCAGATAATCCCCTGATCCTAGTCTTTGCTTCTCCAAATGGCATAGCCTAGCTTTGAAATGCTGTGATTCAAATTATAATTGTTTGCATCAACACAATTTCTCTTGGAAAGCAAAAAGTGGTTTCTCATTTGCACTATGAATTCCCGTTATTCCATAATACCTACTCTTCAGGTGTACTGATCTCCTTTCATTATTAAATCAGCAGAGGCATTGTTATGTTCATGCTTCTGGCACATAGGAGGATAAAAGAGAGTCAGAGTGCAGAGGAGCCTTCATGGGCCCCACTGCCAAAATATACCAATGACATTCAAAACATAGCTGCATCTGAGAAACATTATTAGCAGTTGCAGGCACCAGGAGCAGCAGCTGGGTCCAACCAGGCAAAATGTGCATTTCCACCTGTGGGTAGTTTATGTAATGGCTTGTAACACTGTGGGGAGAGAAACACCCACACTCACACCCAAACCCTCACCCAATACCGTACCCCCACAGACACGCAACCACACCCACACGAAACACCCCACCCACTCGTCCGAGCCCCCACCCCAGGCACCCTCGCACGCTCGCTCACAGGGAAGACCACGGGTGGAAGGGAGACGGAGAGGGAGACGCCCATACCAAGGGTCTAAAAGCAAAAGACACACCTGGGGGGGGTGGAGAGCAAGTCGCACAACAGCAGGCCCAAGGACCCACGGACACAGCGAGCGCGTCACAGGGAGACAGATGTCTTGGGGACGATCCCACCTTCCAGCAGACTAGAGAAGATCTGAAGGTGCTGTGCCAGGCCAAGGTGGCAGGGCTGCCCCGGCGGGACCAGCGGCCCCGCGGACTGCGTCTCCATCATGGGGATTGTGCTAAGGGGTGTGTCTGGGGTCCATTCCTTGGCCGGTCCTGTCGTTCTCTGTCCTCGTGGCGAGCGCGTGGAGCTGCCGGCATGCCACCGCCATGGCCTGTCTCCAGGGCACAGTACCCTGG
>NW_007166646.1:0-1473 GCF_000164805.1 Carlito syrichta
AAGCTACCTAGCTAACCCAGCTGGCTAGTCAGCTGACTTAGCTAGGTGGCTTTACTAGCTAGCCAGCTGGCTAGACAGATGACTTAACTAGCTCTCTACCTCTCTAGCCACCTGGATAACAAGCGGACTTAACTAGATGGCTTAATTAGCTGGCTAACCACTTGACTTAACTATGTCACTACCTAGCTAGAGAGCTGGGTAGCCAGCTGACTTAACTAGCTGTCTTAACTAGCTGGCCTGCTTTCTAGTCAATTGAATTAACTAGCTTGCTTCATAGCTGGTCATCTGGCTTTCTAGCTGAATTAACTAGGTTACTTATCTGGCTAGCCAGCTGTCTAGCTAGCTGACTTAACTAGCAAGCTACCTAGCTAGATAGCTGTCCAGTCAGCTGACTTAACTGGGTGACATAACTAGCTAGCCAGTTGGCTGGATTGCTGATATAAATAGCTAGCTACCTAACTAGCCAACTGACTAGTCAGATGACTTAATTGCCAAACTATGTAGCTAGCCAAGAGGGTAACCGGCTGACTTACTAGCTGACTTAAAGAAGTATTCAACTGGCTAGCCAGCTGACTTTACTAGCTGACTTAAAGAGATGGCCTGCTTGCTAGTCAGCTGAATTAACTAGCTTGCTATATAGCTAGCCAAATGGCTAGCCTGCTGACTAAACTAGGTGACAACTACCTAACTAGTTGTATAGCTGACTTAGCTAGCTGACTTAACTAGTTGACTAACGAGATAACTACCATACTTAGTGAGTTGGTTAATGAGTTAAATAACTGTTTTAACTAGTTTTTAAACAAATTAAGTAGCTGACTTAACTACTTGGTTAACTAGTTAGCTAGGTGAATAAACATGTTGGCTGATGAATCGGCCTACTAGTTAGCTGTTTTAACACGTTGGCTGATTTCTCAGGTGACTTGTTAGCTGACTTAACAAGTTGGCCGTATAGTTGGCCTAATATTTAGCTGGTTTAACTAGTTGCCTGACATATTGGTCCCCCCGATTAGTTCAGTTAACTAGTTGGCTTGCTAATTTGCTGACTTAACTACTCGGCCAACTAATTGGCCTTCTAGTTAACTGACCTGACTAGTCGGCCAACTAGTTATCTGACCTAACTTGTCAGCTGACAAGTTGGCCCACTAATCGGTCGATTGGTTAGCTTACTTAAATAGTTGACTGGCTAGTAAGCTGAACGGTTAGCTGAATTAGCTATTCGGCCGGCGAGTGAGCCAACAGGTGAACTGACTTAACTAGTCAGCCAGCAAGTGAGCTGACTGTTCAGCTGAAGCAACCAGTCGGTCAGAGAGTGAGCTAACTGGTCAGCTGACAACTAGTTGACTGGAGAGTGAGTCGAATGATCAGCTGACTTAACTAGTTGGCTGGCGTGTGAGCTGACTGGTCAGATTACTTTAGTCGGCTGGGGAGTGGGCCGACTGGTCAGTCTTAACTAGTCGGTGATCAAGTGAGCAG
>NW_007166647.1:0-736 GCF_000164805.1 Carlito syrichta
CTTTTCTTCTCTTTTATTCTGTCTGTAACCATGTCTTTGTATAGAGGAACAGCACACTAATAAGGTGGTTGGATAGCTGGTATGTTAGCATCACTATATGTTTTATTTTTGTTTGTATGAGAGTTGGTTCGACTGTAGCTGTGGTCTATTGTTTTTATCTGTTTCAGTATAGGCCTCTCTATTTGTTGGCACACTCGTTTGTTTCCCCCCTTACTCCTCTATCTCTCCACTCCCCTCTTCAACCCACTATCTGCTCCATTCTCTCCCCTCTGCTAACCACATTTTATTTCAGGGAGTAAACCTACAGCCCCACTGCCCTGGAAAGATTCCAGGGCAGTGGGAAGTGGGTTCCACATTATCCACACGCCTGTCAGCGAATACCAGGACCTGCAGACAGATTTTGAATCACAGCTCTCCCCTTAAGTACATCTCAAAACTGCAAAAAGGACCACCTCCAACCTACAGTGCAACCTCAGAATTGAACAAAATAAGAGGACATACATAAAGAATAGGAGATTGAACAAACAGAAGTAAAGCCAATCCCTTTACCCCTGAATAACAGAATTAAAGAAGACGGTGACGTGGAGGGAAGGAAAAGTAAGGAGGGGGAAAAACCGCACAAATGAAGAAAACCAAAGATGAATATAGGTCTTACACAGACCCCTGGGAGATCAGACAATGAGAAAACAGATTCTGGACACAGACTATGAAGAGTCCCCAGAATGACTGGCTACAG
>NW_007166648.1:0-355 GCF_000164805.1 Carlito syrichta
CCATTCCATTCCATTCTATTCAATTCCATTCCATTCCATTCCTCTAAATTCCATTCCATTCCACTCCATTCCATTCCTCTCATTACCTCAGCTTTCCATTTCATTGTCCTCCAGTCCATTTCATTCCATTTCATTCCATTCCTCTCCATTCAATTCCATTCCATTTCATTCCAAACTACACCACTCTATTCCATTCCCTTCATTTCTTTCCACTCCATCCCTCACCATTCTATTCCTCTCCATTCCATTCCACTCCTCTCTTTAACAATCCCCTCCATTCCATTCCACTCCATTTCTCTTCTTTCCATTTGTCTCCATTCCATTCCATTCCCCTCCATTCCATTCCTCTCCATTC
>NW_007166649.1:0-371 GCF_000164805.1 Carlito syrichta
CTCCTCTCCATTCCATTACATTCTTTTGCATTCTATTCCATTCCTCTCCATTCCATTCCTCTCCATTCCATTCCTCTCCATTCCTTTCCAATTCCTCTCCATTCCATGCCTCTCCTTTTCAATCCTCTTCATTCTATTCCATTCCATTCATTTCCATTCCTATCCATTCCTTTCCTCTCCATTCCTTTCCTTTCTCTTCATTCCATTCCATGCCATTGCATTTCATTCCATTCCATTTCTCTCGAATCCTATCCATTCCATTCGATTCCTACCCACTCCATTCCATTAATATGTATTCCATTCCATTCCACATCATTGCATTCCATTTCTCCCCATTCTTTTCCATGCTTCTCCATTCTACTGCATTGCAC
>NW_007166650.1:0-645 GCF_000164805.1 Carlito syrichta
TAAGTCTGCTACCTAACTATTTAGTTAATTACATAAGTCAGATAGTTATTCAGCTAGTAAAATAGTTAGCTAACTCTTTTTTCAGGTAGTTAAGTCAGCTAGCTAACTAGTTAAGTCATCCAGTGAAGTCAGCTAGCTAAGTAGTTAAGTCAGCTAGCTAAGCCAACTAGTTAAGTCAGCTTTCTAATTTAGGCAGCTGGTTAAGACAGCTAGCTAGCTAGTGAACTAATGGGTTAAGTTAGTAGGTTGAATCAGGTAGTTAGCTAGGTAACTAATGGTTTAAGTCAACTGGTTGAGTCAGTTAGCTAGATAGAAAAAGGTTTGAGCCAGCTCGTTGAGTAGGCTTGCTACCTAGTTACCTAACGAGTTAACTCAGCTGGATGAGTCAGCTAGCTAGCTAGTTAGATAATGAGTTAAGTCAACTGGTTGAGTCAGCTAGCTAGCTCCTTAGCTAACGTGTTAAGTCAGATAATTATGTCACTATCTAGCAAGTTATATAATGAATAAGCTAAATAGTTAGCTAGTTGGTTAAGGCAGCTAGTTAGCTAGTCAGCTAACTATATAAGTCAGTTTGCTACCTGGTAGCTACCTAGTTAGCAAACTAAAGTCAGATGGCAATCTACATAGCTAGCTAGCTAACTATTT
>NW_007166651.1:0-774 GCF_000164805.1 Carlito syrichta
AACGAGTTAACTCAGCTGGATGAGTCAGCTAGCTAGCTAGTTAGATAATGAGTTAAGTCAACTGGTTGAGTCAGCTAGCTAGCTCTTTAGCTAACGTGTTAAGTCAGATAATTATGTCACTATCTAGCAAGTTATATAATGAATAAGCTAAATAGTTAGCTAGTTGGTTAAGGCAGCTAGTTAGCTAGTCAGCTAACTATATAAGTCAGTTTGCTACCTGGTAGCTACCTAGTTAGCAAACTAAGTCAGATGGCAATCTACATAGCTAGCTAGCTAACTATTTAAGTCAGTTGGCTAGCTAGGTAGTTAGCTAATTAAGGCAGCTAATTAAGTCAACTGACTAGGTAGCTCACTTGCTAGTTAGTGAGCTAGTTTATTCAGTTGGTTAGTCAGCTGGATAGCTGGTTGATTCAGCTAGTTAAGAGAACTGGCTAGCCAACTGACAAGGTAGGTACCTAGCTAGTTAAGTCAGCTAGATAGCTAAATGGCTCGGTAGTGATGTCAGCGAGTTAAGTCAGCTGGCTAGTCAACTGGCTAGCTGGTTAAGTCAGGTGGTTTAGTCAGCTGTCTAGCCAGCTGACTAGGTAGGTAGGTAGCTAGCTAGATAAATCAGCTTGCTAGCAAGCAAGATAGCTGTTCAATTCACCTAGCTAAGTCAGCGGGCTAGCCTGCTGGCTAGTTAGTTAGCTGGCTAGTTAAGTCAGCTGGCTAGCCAACTTGCTAGCTTTAGTCAGCTGGTAAGTCAGATGACTATACAGCTGGCTAGATAGATAG
>NW_007166652.1:0-432 GCF_000164805.1 Carlito syrichta
AGCTAGTTAAGTCAGTGAGTTAAGTCAACTGGCTAGCCAGCTGCTTAGCTGGGTAGCTAGTTAGTTAATTCAGCAGGCTAGATAGTTAGTTAAATAAGCTAGTTAAGTAAGCTCAATAGCCAGTTGGATAGCTAGGTAGCTAAGTAGTTTAGTCAGCTGGCAAGTCAGTGGACTATGTAGATAGATAGCTAGATAAGTCAGCAGGGTATCCAGCTGGTTAGCTAGGTACCTTGGCAGTTAGGTCAGCCAGCTAGCCAGCTGGCTAGCTAGTTAAGTCACCTAGTTAACTCAGCTGACTATACAGGTGGCTAAGTCAACTGTCTATTCTGCTGGCTATATAGTTAAGTCACCTAGTTAAGTCAGCTTGGTAGTCAGCTGGCTAGCTAGGTAACTGGCTACTTACATCAGCTGGCTAGACAGCTGGCTAGTTAG
>NW_007166653.1:0-354 GCF_000164805.1 Carlito syrichta
AGTTAGCTAGCTAGTTAAGTAAGCTAGTTAAGTCAGCTCACTAACCACCTGGTTAGCTAGATAGCAAGGTAAAATCAGCTGGCAGGGTAGCAGGCAACATTGGTCGCTAGCTAGTGAAGTCAGCTTGCTATCCAGCTGGCTAACTAGGTACCTAGGCAGTTAAGTCAGCCTGCTGGCCAGCTGGCCATCTTGTTAAGTCACCTAGTAAAGTCAGTTGGCTAGGCAGCTGGCTAGCTAGGAAGCTAGATAGTTAAGTGATCTATCTAGCCCACTGGTTAGCTAGTTATGTCATCTAGTTAAGTCAGCTAGATAGCCAGCTGTCTAGCTACGTAGCTTCCTAGTTAAGCCAGCTGA
>NW_007166654.1:0-1094 GCF_000164805.1 Carlito syrichta
TAGATAGCAAGCTAGTTAAGTCAGCTGCTAGACTGCTGCTAGCTAGATAAGTCAGCTAGTTAAGTCAGCTGGCTAGCTAAGTAGTTAGCTAGTTAAGTCAGTTAGTTAAGTCAGCTGGCTAGCCAGCTGCACAGCAGTGTAGCCAGCTAGTTAAATCAGTTGGCTGGCTAGCTGGCTAATTAGTTATGTCACGTATTTAAGTCAGCTCGCTGGCTAGCAGGTTAGCTAGGTAGCTAGGTAGTTAAGTCAGCTGGCAAGACAGCTCTCTAGCTAGGTAGCTAGCTAGATAAGTCTGTTGATTAGCAAGCTGGCTACTAAATTAAGTCAGATAGTTAAGTCAGCTGGATAGGCTGCTCGCTATCTAGGTAGCTAGGCAATTAAGTCAGTTGGCTAGCCAGCTGGACAGCTAGTTAAGTCAGCTTTTTTATTTAGCTGAATAACCAGCTTGCTAGCTAGTTACATCAGCGCATTATGTCAGTTGTCTAGCCAGATGGCTAGTTAGCTCAAAAGCTAGTTACGTCAGATGAGTAGCCATCTGGCTCACTAATTATTTCAGCTTGTTAATTCAGCTGTCTAGCTATGTAGCTAGCTAGTTAAGTCATGTATTTAGGTCTGCTAGCTATATGATAGCTAGCTAGGTAGCTAACTAGTTAAGTCAGCTAGTTATTCAGCTGGCTAGCTAGTTAAGTCAGTTAGTTAAGACTCCTGGCTAGCCTGCGGCCTAGCAGGATAGGTAGCTAGTTAAGTCAGCTGGCTAGTCAGCTGGCTAGCTATTTAAATCACCTAGTTAAGTCAGCTGGCTGGCCAGCAGGTTAGCTAGGTAGTTAAGTAGTGAAGTCAGCTTGCAAGGCCGGGGGCTATATGCGTAGGTAGCTAGTGAAGTAGGTTATTTAGCTAGTCATCAGACGTGTAGCTATGCCAGCTAGTTAAGTTAGTGGCTTTCCAGCTCTCTAGCTAGGTAGCCTACTCTGCAGGCTAACCAGTTGGCTACTTCGTTAAGTCAGCTTTTAATGTCAGCTGGTTAGCCTGGCTGGCTATGTAGATAGCAAGGCAATTAAGTCAGCTGGCTAGCCATATGGATTGCTAGTTAAATC
>NW_007166655.1:0-1530 GCF_000164805.1 Carlito syrichta
ATTTCAGAAAATCAGGCAGAATTCAAATGAGGTGAACTGAGCTCTAGTGGGCTCATTCATTCCAATACACCACCATTAGGAAATACTTCTTGAGTTTGGATTTAAGTTAATTCATGACCACTCACTTTAGATCTACTTTAAGATGGCCCTTGCCAGGCTCGGTGGCTCAGCCTGTAATCCCATGCCTTGGGAGACTGAAGTGAGTGGATTGCCTGAGCCTGCGATTCGAGACCCGCCTGGGCAACTTGGCGAGACCTCATCTCTACAATAAATCAAAAATCAGCTGGGCATGGTAGCGCACGCCTATAGTTCTAGCTACTTGGAAGGCTGAGGCAGAAGGATCGCAGGAGCCCAGCAGGTCAAGGCTGCGGTGGCTGGGAGCGGGCACTGCACTCCAGTGTGGGTGACAGAGTGAGACTCCAACTCAAAAAAAAAAAAAAATGACCTTCAGTAGCTGCCATTCGTCAGAGTCAGAACTTTTCCAGTAGGTCTTCTGGGGTATTTAAACATAGCTGTGCAGCTGGACATGATGGCTCATGTTTTTAATCCCAGTACTGTGGGAGGGCAATGATGGAGCAAATACTGAAGAGCAGAAAATATGAGAAGGTAAGATTTTTTTTAATATAAAGAAGTCAAAAATTGAAATGAACAAGATCTTTGCTGCTAGGAGTAACCATGCTACTCCTAAAAATAATATAGGACAGATTACTATTTGAGTGTGAGACTGGACCATGTAAATGTTAACAGTAACTCTAATTCTAAGTCTCTGCAGTCTTTTGATCTCTGCCTTTGAATTCATGTAAAATAGTTCTATAGTTTACATTGCTAATTGACCTTCAAGATGAAAGAAACTTTACATTTGTATAAAAGAACAAAATTTGCCTCCAGCCTCTTGAAATTAATTACTTACCTGTAATGCCAAACTCTAATTATTTCTCTGTGCTTTTCTTAGTAATTTATGGTGTTGACAGATATATCTCAATTTGATATAGCTAGTGGCTTTGGAGTTGAATATTTTGATTTTCAATCAGATGCTTCATTAGATATTATGGAATGTTTTATGTACATTTTTAGCATCATTTAATTTTTTTCTTACTCTGTTGTTCAGAGTGGAATGCAGTGGCACTCTCGTGGCTAGTGCAGCCTCAAACTGCTGGGCCTAGGTGATCTTTCCACCTCAGCTTCATGAGTAGCTTGTACTATAGGCATGTACCACCATATCTAACTCATTTTTAAATTTGTTTGTGGAGATAAGATCTCACCAAGTTGCCCAAGCTGGTCTTGAACCCCTAGGCTCAGACAATCCTCTGGCCTCTGCTTCCCAAAGTCGTGAGATTACAGGTGTGAGTCACCATACTTGGCATGATCATTTGACTCTTTTATTTTGAAGCAATTCTAAAAGTATAAAAATGTTGCAAAATAATACAAAGTCTTGCTTACCTTTTGTTCAAGTTTCTCAAAAGTTAATATGTTTCTATATTTGCTTTATCACTCCATTCTCTCTCTCTCTCTCTCTCTCTCTCTCTCTCT
>NW_007166656.1:0-960 GCF_000164805.1 Carlito syrichta
AAATCATAAGAAAAACCTGGAGAAACAGACAGGCAGATGTAGAGAATCATGGCTCACCAGAAGCAGATGCAAAAAGGCAGATGCCCACAGCTGAAGTCAGTGTTGGTAGCAATTCTTTAAATATAATTCATGAATTGCTAGAGGCTCAGTGTGGACTAGCTTTAGAGTTTAAAACTCTGAAGAAGTCCACTCTTGGAGAGTCCCCACACTTTTCAGAGTTTTACTTGCAACATTGTTACCAGGTTCTCACTATGAAGATCACAGAAAAGTCTTTTAGTTATTTTTCTCAGGATAGAGGTGACAAGTAGCCATTTTTGAAATATGCTCAGAGCACCCTCTTCTCCTCAGCAAGGACTACCTACCCTCAATGGAAACTATTTTACCAGAGTTTAATTCTGATAGGGTTTTCCCAAAGCCCAAATGACCTGGGGAAGGGAAACACCCAATTCCAGCCTCCTTTAGACTTTGACATGGGGAAAACAAACTTGTAACTTCCATTCATTAAAAGACTGAGACCTGTTAATACTGTAGCAATTGTGCTCTTGCAAAACAGCAAGGAGTTAAAGCTAAAAGAACTGTAAGGCTCAGATCCCATTTCTGGAGGCTATCAACACCCAAAGACAACAGGGGACAAAAACAAGAACACTATAAGCAATTTTATCCTCTGATATCACAGTTACAGTAAACACAGCTTAACTCCTGGCCAGATAAACATTAAACTTTATGCAAAAGATCTGCCTACCTCAGATTCCTTTTATCTGATAAATTATATTTAGCTTTCAATAAAAGTTACATTAAAAGGCAAAATAATAGTCTGGTGAAACAAAGCAAGCATCAGAGCCAGATTCAGAATTGGCAAAGATTTTAGAATTACCAGACTTGTGATTAATAGGCTAAGAACTCTAAGGGAAAAAGTAAACAATATGCAAGAACAGATGGGTAACAAGCAGAGCAATGACA
>NW_007166657.1:0-1228 GCF_000164805.1 Carlito syrichta
CACAGTTACAGTAAACACAGCTTAACTCCTGGCCAGATAAACATTAAACTTTATGCAAAAGATCTGCCTACCTCAGATTCCTTTTATCTGATAAATTATATTTAGCTTTCAATAAAAGTTACATTAAAAGGCAAAATAATAGTCTGGTGAAACAAAGCAAGCATCAGAGCCAGATTCAGAATTGGCAAAGATTTTAGAATTACCAGACTTGTGATTAATAGGCTAAGAACTCTAAGGGAAAAAGTAAACAATATGCAAGAACAGATGGGTAACAAGCAGAGCAATGACAATGCTAAAAAAGAATCAAAAGGAAATAGAAATAAAAACACCCTAATAAAAACAAATAATGCTTTGATGGGCTCATCAATAGATTAGGCATAGCTAGGAAAGAATTGGTGAACTCAAAGACATGTCAATATGAACTCCCAAAAGTTAAATGCAAAGAGATAAAAGATTGTCTTAAAGATAGAACAGAATATCTAAAGACTGTGAGATAACTTATAAAGGTGTAACATACACATAATGGGAATACCAAAAAGAGAAGGAAGCAGGAACAAGAGAAATATTTGAAGTAATAACAGCTGAAAATTTTTCAAAATTAGTAATAGGCACCAAACTACAAATCTGGAAACTAAAAAAACACTTAGAATAAACACCAGAGACTATATATCTAGGCACATAGTATTCAAATGGTAAAGAATTAAAAACAAATGAAAATCTTTGAAAGAAGGTCAGTTATGGGGGCATTATATATAGAGAAAGAGTAAGAATTACATAAAACATCTTCAGAAACTTTGCAAGAAAAAGACAGTGGAATGAAATATTTACTGTTGAAAGAAAAAATCCACTAAACTAAAATTCTGCATCCAGTGAACAATTCTATGCCTACAAATTTGATAACATAGATGAAATGGACCAATTTCTTAGAAGACACAAACTACCAAAACTCTCACAAGGAAGAAATAGACTATCTGAGTAGATCTGTATCTAATGAATAGTAATTAACAACCTTCCTTTAAAAGCTCAAAGCCCATTCACTGGTGAAGTCTACCAAACATTTCAGATAGAAATTCTCTACAATATTTTCAGTAAAATAAAGTGGAAATATTGAATACTTTCTAGCTCATATTATAAGCCAGCAGTGAATGAAGACTAAAACCCAACATAGACATTATAAGATAGGAAAAGTATAGACCAATATTTTTCATTAATATGAATTTAAAAGTTC
>NW_007166658.1:0-415 GCF_000164805.1 Carlito syrichta
ATGAAATGGACCAATTTCTTAGAAGACACAAACTACCAAAACTCTCACAAGGAAGAAATAGACTATCTGAGTAGATCTGTATCTAATGAATAGTAATTAACAACCTTCCTTTAAAAGCTCAAAGCCCATTCACTGGTGAAGTCTACCAAACATTTAAGATAGAAATTCTCTACAATATTTTCAGTAAAATAAAGTGGAAATATTGAATACTTTCTAGCTCATATTATAAGCCAGCAGTGAATGAAGACTAAAACCCAACATAGACATAAGATAGGAAAAGTATACACCAATATTTTTCATTAATATGAATTTAAAAGTTCCTCAACAAATATTAGCAAATAAAATTCAACAATACATAAAATGAATTATACATATTACCAAGTAGGATTTATCCCAGGTATGTCAGGCTGTTTCA
>NW_007166659.1:0-642 GCF_000164805.1 Carlito syrichta
TAGCTAGGTAGCTCGGTAGTTAAGTAAGCGGACTAGCCTAGCTAACTTAGTTCATTAAGACAGGTAGTTAAGTCAGCTTGATAGCCACCTGATTGGTTGGTAGCTAGCTATTGTCAGCTGGCTAGGCAGCTATCTAGCTGGTTAAGTCAGTGTGTTAAGTAAGTTGGCCAGCTGGATGGCTAGCTAAGTGGCCAACTAGTAAAGCCAGCTTGCTAGCCGGATGTCTATCTAGTTAAGTCAGCGAGTTTAGTCAGCTGGTTAGATGGCTGGCTAGCTAGATGGCTGGCAAGTTAACCCGCCTTGTTAGCAAGCTGGTCAAGTAGGTGGCCAGCTAGATAAGCCGGCTGACTATCTGGCTGACCAGTAGAGTGTCTGGCTAGTTAAGCCAGCTGGTTATTCCAATGTCCAGTCTGTCGGCTGGCTATTAATGCCAATTGGATAGCCAGATGGCAAGCCTGCTAGCTAGCTAGTCGGTTGCCTAGCCAGCTAGCCAGCCAGGTATCTAGTTAGTTAATACATGTGGCTAGCCATGTAGTCAACAAGGTAGCTAGCTAGTTAAGTCAGCTGGATAGCCAGTTAGCCAGCCAACTAGCTAGCCAGCCAGTTAAGTCAGCTAGCTAGGCAGATAGCTAGTTAAGTGAG
>NW_007166660.1:0-2979 GCF_000164805.1 Carlito syrichta
CCTGCTAGCTAGCTAGCCGGTTGCCTAGCCAGCTAGCCAGCCAGGTATCTAGCTAGTTAATACATGTGGCTAGCCATGTACTCAACAAGGTAGCTAGCTAGTTAAGTCAGCTGGATAGCCAGCTAGCCAGCCAACTAGATAGACAGCCAGTTAAGTCAGCTAGCTAGGCAGATAGCTAGTTAAGTGAGCTAGCAAATCAGCTAACTATTCAGTTAACTAGTTAAGTCAGTTAGCTAGTCACTTTACTAGTCATCTAGCTAGTTAAGTCAGTTAGCTAGTCAGCTAGCTAGTCAGATAGATAGTTAAGTCAGCTAGTAAATCAGCTAGTTACTTAGGTAACTAGTTGGCTAGCAACTCAGCTAGCTGGTGAGCTAACTAGTGGGCTCCCTCGCTTTCCATCAGATCAGCTAACGTTCAGGCTCGCTAGACTGCCAACCTGTCAGCAAACTAGTTGGCTCACACACCAGCCAACAGGTCAAATAACTTGTTGGCTCGGTCACAGGCCAACAGATCTGCTAACTAGTTGGCTCGCTCGACATATGACTAGTTAAGTCAGCTCACTGATCGGCTCATTAGCTGGCCGACTAGTTATGGCAGCACATGTTTTGGCTCACTTGCCAGCAGTCTAGTTAAATCGGTTCACAAGTCGGCTCTTTCACCAGCAAACTAGTTAAGTTGGAACACCCGTCTGCTCACTCACTGGCCAACTAATTAAGTCAGTGAACCTTTCAGTGTACTAGCTGGCCAACTAGTTTAGTCAGCTAACCAATCGGCCGACTAGGGGGCCAACATGTCAGCCAACAAGTTAGGTCAGCTAAATAGACGACCAGCTAGTTAGGTCAGCAAACTACCCAGTCATATACTTACCCAAACTCACTATGGGGCCAACTTGTCAGCCAACTATTTAAGCAAGCTAAATAGTCGGTCAATTAGTCAGCCAACTTGAAAAGTCAGGAAACAAGTTGGCCAAGTAGTCAGCAAATGTGCTAAACCAGCTAAGAACATTTGCTAAGTCAGCCGACTCAACAGCCAACAAGTTAAGTCACCTAGCTAACTCGTTAACCAACTAGTTAAGTCAGCTATTTAACTCGTTTACCAACTAGTTAAAACAGTTATTTAACTCATTAACCAACTCGTTAATTCAGCTAGCTATCTCCATACCCAACTAGTTGTCAGCTAGCTAAGTGAGCTAGCTAACAAGGTAGCTAGCTAAGTAAGCTAGCTAAGTCACCTAGCTCACTAGTTAGCTAATTATTTAAGTCAGCTACTTAAGTCTGTTACCTACATAGTCAGTTAATTAATTAAGTCAGCTCATTACTCAGCTAGTTAAATACTTAGCTAACTATTTAATTCAGGTAGATAAGTCAGCTAGCTAACTAGTTAAGTCAGTCAGTGAACTCAGCTAGCTAAGAAGTTAAGTCAGCTTGCTAAGTCAGCAAGTTAAGTCATCTTCTAATTTAGTCAGCTGGTTAAGACAGCTAGCTAGCTAGTTAGCTAAAGGTTTAAGTCAGCAGGTTGAGTCTGGTAGTTAGTTAGTTAAGTAACGTGTTAAGTCAGCTGGTTGTCACCTAGCTAGCTAGTTAGCAAACGGGTTGAGTCAGCTGGTTGAGTAGGCTAGCTAGCTAGTTAGCTAACGAGTTAAGTCAGCTGGATTGTCAGCTAGCTAGCTAATAGCTAACAAGTAAAGTCAGCTGGATGAGTCAGCTAGCCAGCTCATTAGCTAACGAGATAAGTCAGATGATTAAATCATGCAGCTAGCACGTTATGTAACTATTAAGCTAACCAGTCCTAGCTGGTTAAGTGAGTGAGCTACCAAGGCAGCTACTATTTAAGTCAACTTGTTAGCTAGGTAGCTATCTAGTTAGCTAACTATTTATGCCAACTGAGTAACTAGGTAGCTCGCTAGTTAGCTATTTAAGTCAGCTGGCTAGCTAGGTAGCTGCTAGTTAAGTTACTTACTTAAGTCAGCTCTCTAGTCAGCTGGCTAGCTAGGTAGTGAGCTAGTTAAGTCAGTTGGCTAGCCAGCTTGATAGCTGGTTAATTCAGCTAGTTAAGACAGCTGGCAAACCAACTGCCTAGGTAGGTAGCTAGCTAGTTAAGTCAGCTAGATAGCTACCTGGCTAGATAGTGATGTCAGCGAGTTAAGTCAGCTGGCTAGCCAACTGGCTAGCTGGTTTAGTTAGCTAGTTTAATCAGCTGTCTAGCTAGCTGGCTAGGTAGGTAGATAGCTATATAAGACAGCTTGCTAGCCAGCAGAATCATTGTTCAACTTAGCTAGTTAAGTCAGTCGATAGTCTGTTGGCTATATAGATAGCTAGCAAGTTAACAGAGGTAGCTAGCAAGCTTGCTAGCTTAAGTCAGCTAGGTAAGTCAGCTGGCTAGGCAGCTAGCTAGATATATAGCCAGCTTGTTAAGTCAGCAGGCTAGCCAGCTGACTAGCTGGTTAAGTCAGCTGGCAATCAGCTGGCTAGTTAGTTAAGTCAGCTTATTAAAACAGTTGATTATCTAGCTTGTTAGCTAGTTAAAAAGCTAGTTAAGACAGATGGCTACCCATTTGGCTAGATAGTTATTTCAGCTAGTTAATTCAACTGGCTAGCTAGAAATCTAGCTATATTAGTCAGGTAGTTATGGCGGCTAGGTAGCTAGCTAAGTCAGCTGTCTAGCTAGCTAGTTATATATATATATATAGATAGATAGATAGATAGATAGATAGATAGATAGATAGATAGATAGTTGAGCCAGCTAGATAAGTCATCTGGCTAGCTAGATACCTAGATGGTTAAGTCAGCTAGTTAAGTCAGCTTGCTAGCAAGATAAGTCAGCGAATTAAGTCAGCTGGATAGCCAGCTGCCCAGCTGGGTCTCTACCTAGTTAAGTCAGCTGGATAGCCAGTTAAATAGCTATTTAAGTAACCTAGTTGTCAGCTCACTAGCCAGCTGGTTACATAGGTACCTAGATAGCTAAGTCAACTTGGAAGCC
>NW_007166661.1:0-593 GCF_000164805.1 Carlito syrichta
GAATGGAATGGAGAGGAATGAAATAGAATTGAATGGAATGGAATAGAATTGAATGGACAGGAATGGATTGGATGGGAGTTGAAAAAACGGAATGGAGAGGAATGAAATGGAGGTGAATTAAGTGGAATAGAATGGAATAAAAGTGAAATGGAATGGGAAGGAATGGAATGGAGTGAAATTAAGAGGATTGGCATGGAATAGAATGGAATGGAATGGAGAGGAATGGAAAGGAGAAAAATGAAATGGAGTGGAATGGAATTGAATGGAGGGGAATGGAATGGAATGGAAAGGAATGGTATTGAGTGGAAGGGAATGGAAATGAATGGAATGGGAAGGACAGGAAGGTACTGGAATGTAATATAGTGGAATGCAATGAAATGGAGAGGAATGGAGTGGAAAGGCATATAATGGAAGGAAACCCAGAGGAATGGAATGGAATGGAATGGAGTGGAATGGAATGAATGGATAGGAATGGAATGGAAAGAAATGGAATGGAGTGGAATGGAATCAAATGTGCATGAATCCAATGGTATGGAATAGAAAGAATTGAAAGTCATTGAAAGGAATTTATGAAACGAAATGGAAAATAATGT
>NW_007166662.1:0-700 GCF_000164805.1 Carlito syrichta
GAACAGAAAGGACAGGAAGGTTCTGGAAAGTAATATAGTGGAATGCAATGAAATGGAAATGAATGGGATGGAGAGGAATCGATTGGAAAGGCATGCAATGGAATGGAATGCAGAGGAATGGAATGGAATGGGGTGGAAAGGAATGGAATGTATAGGAATGGAATAGAGAGAAATGGGATGGAGTGGAATGGAATCAAATGTAGACGAATCCAATGGTAAGGAATAGAAAGTATTGAAAAAGATTGAAAGGAAATTAGATTAATGAAATGGAAAATAATGTAATGGATAGAACAAGAAGGGCATGAAATGCAGAAGACTGGAATGCAATAAAGAGAAATGGAATGTAATGAAGAGGAAGCAAATGGAGAACAGTGGGATGAAAGGAAAAGCAATGGAGAGCAATGGAATGTAATGGAATGGAGCGGAATGTAATGGAATGGAGAGAATCGATGAGAAATGAAGTTGAATGGAATGGAATAGAGAGTAATGGAGTGAAATGGAAAGGCAGGAATGGAGCAGAACGGGATGGATAGGAACTTAATGGGGAAAAATGGTACAAAGCGTAATGTCATGGAATTGGGTGAAATGGAATGAAGTACAGTGGCATCAAAGGGAATGGAATGGAGAAGAATGGATTGGCGAGGAATAGAATAGAAAAGAAAGGAAAGTTGGAGAAAGGAATGGAATGGAATGTAGTGGA
>NW_007166663.1:0-4108 GCF_000164805.1 Carlito syrichta
GGAATGGATTGGGATGGTGTGGAATAAAATGGAATGTAGCAGAATGGAATGGAATGGAGAAAAGTGGAATGGAGAGGAATTCAAAGGTAAGGAATGGAAAGGAATTTAAAAAGTTGGAATGGAATATAGAGAATGGAATGGAAGCGAATGAAATGGAGAGAAAAGGAAGAGAATGGAATGCAGAAGAGTGGAATGGAATGGAAATAAATGGAATATAATGAAGAGGAAAGTAATGGGATAGTGGAATGGAATGGAATGCAATGGAATGGAATGGAGAGGAATGGAATGGAAAGGAATGGAGAGGCATGGAATGGAATTGCTTGGAATGGAATAGAAAGGAGATGAACAGCATGGAGTGTAATGGAATGGAAAGGAATAGAATGGAGACAAAGAGAATAGAGTGGATTGAAGTAGAAAATAATTTAATGCAATGAAATGGATCGGAAAGGAGTGAAGTGGAATGGAATGCAGTGGTATGGAATGGAGAGTCATGGAATAGAGTAAAATGGAATGGAAAAGAATGGAATGGAATGGAGAGGAATGGAATGCAATAAACTGCAATGGAATGGAATGGAGAGGATTGGAATGCAGAGGAATTAAATGGAAAGGAATGGAACGGCATTGAATGGACTGGAATGAAATGTCGTGAAATGGAATGCAGAGGAATGGAATGGAGGGAAATAAAGAGTAATGGAATGGAATCAATGGAATGGTGCGAAATGGAAGTAAAGGAATGTAATTGAATGTAAGGAAATTGAATGGAAGCGAGAGAAATGGAAAGGAATGGAACGGAATTGAATGGACTGGAATGAAATGTCGTGAAATGGAATGCAGAGGAATGGAATGGAGGGAAATAAAGAGTAATGGAATGGAATCAATGGAATGGTGCGAAATGGAAGTAAAGGAATGTAATTGAATGTAAGGAAATTGAATGGAAGCGAGAGAAATGGAAAGAAAAGGAATGGAATGGAAAGGAATGGAATGGAATGCAGAGGAAAGAACGGGATGCTGAGGATTGGAATGGAGAGGAAAGGAATGGAGGGGAATGGAATGGATTTGAATGGAATGGAATGTAGAGAAATTGAATGGATAAGAATAGAATAGAGTAAGGGAATGGAGAGGAATGGAATGCGATGGAATTGAGAGAGTATTGGAGAGGAATGGAATAGAACGGAGTGCAACTGAATGAAGAGGAATCGAACAGAGAGGAATGGGATGGAGAAATGGAATGGAATCGATTGGAATGGAATGGTAGCTAGAGAAATGGAATGTAATGCTGAAGAAAGGAATGGAATGTAGTAGAGTGGAATGCATCAAAATGGAGAGGAATGGAGTGTAGAGGTATGGAATCTAGAGAAATAGACTGGATTGCATTGGGATGGAAAAGAACTGTTGGCAGAGTAATTGAAGGGAAATCGAGGATTCGAATAGTAAGGATTGGAAAGGAATGGAAAGAGATGGAATGGAATTTAGTGGAATGTGATGGAGAGGAATAAAATGGAAAAAATCGAATTGAGAATAATGGAATGGATTGTAATACAATGGAATGGAGAGGAATGCAAAAGAGTGGAATGGAAAGGCACGAGGAGGAATGGAATGGAGTGGAATGGATTGGACTGGAATGAAATGGAGTGGAAACAAATGGAATTCAATGGAGTAGAATGAAATGGAGAGGAATGGGTTGGAATGGAAAGAATGCAATGGAAAACAGGAATGTAATGGAATGGTGAGGAATGGAATGGAGAGGAAGGGAATAGAGTGGAATGGATTGGTATTGAATGGAATGGTATGGAATCAAATGGAGAGGAACGGATTGGGATGGTGTGGAATTATATGGAATGGAGAAAAATGAAATGGAGATGAATTAAATTGTATGGAATGGAACGGAATAGAATAAAATATTGGGAAATGGAATGGAGAGGGATGGAATGGAGTGAAATGAAGAGGACTGGAAAGGAAAGGAATGGAATGGAATGAATTGGAGAGGAATAGAATGGAAAGAAATGGAATGGAGAGAAATGGAATGGAGAGAAATGGAATAGAGAGAAATGGAAAGGAGAGGAATGGAGTGGAATTGAATAAAATGGCATGGTAATGAGTGGAGTGAATGGCAAGGAATGAATGAAGTAGAGTGGAATGCAGTGTAATGGAGAGGAAAGGAATGGATAGGAATGGAGTGGAACCGAATGGAATGGAAAGTAATGGAAAAGAATGGAATGGAATGGAAAGGAATGAAATGGAATGGAAGGAAGAGGAATAGAACAAAGAGGAATGGAATCGAAAGAATTGGAATTAAATGGCGAAGAAAGGATTGGAAAGGAATAGAAGAGAATGGAATGCATAGGAAAGGAATGGAATTGAATGAAGATTAATGGTATGAAGAGGAATGGAATGGAGTCAATGGAATGGAATCAAATGGAATGGAATGGAGGCGAATGTAATAGAATGGAGATAAATGGAATGTAAAGAAATGGAATGGAGAGGAATGGAATAGAGAGGAGTGGAATCTAGAAAATGGAATGGATTGGGGTGGAATAGAAATGAATTGTAGGTAGAGGAATTTTAGGGAAATTCGAGGAATCGAATGAAAGGAAGAAAGGAATGGAAAGAGATGGGATGAAATTTAGATACATGTGATGGAGAGGAATGGAATGGAATGAATGGAATTGAGAAGAATGGAAAGCAATGGAATGGAATGGAATGGAGAGGAAAGGAAAGGAAAGGAATGGAATGGAAAGAAGAGTAATGAAATAGAGAAGAATGAATTGAAATGAAAGGAAATGGAGTGGAATGGAATGAAATGGAATAGAATAGTACGGAATGGAGAGGAATGGCATGGAATGGAAAGAATGCAATGGAATAGAGGAATGGAATGGAATGGTGAGGAATGGAATGGAGTGGAATGAATTGGAATTGAAAGGAATGATATGGAATCGAATGGACAGGAACAGAAGAGTATGGTGTGGAATAAAATGAAATGGAGCAGAATGGAATGGAATGGAGTGGAGTGGAATGGAGTGGAATGGAATGGAATGGAGAGGAACCCAAAGGTAAGGAATGGAAAAGAATTTAAAAAGTTGGAATGGAATATAGAGGAATGGAATGGAAACGAATGAAATGGAGAGAAAAGAAAGGCAATGGAATGAATAAGAGTGAAAATGATTGGAAAGAAATTGAATATTATGATGAGGAAGAGAGTGGAATAGTGGAATGGAATGGAATGGAGAGGAACCCAAAGACAAAGAATGGAAAGGAATTTAAAAAGTTGGAATGGAATATAGAGGAATGGAATGGAAACGATTGAAATGGAGGGAAAAGGAAGAGAATGGAATGCAGAAGAGTGGAATGGAATGGAAAGAAATTGAATATAATGAAGAGGAAAGGAATGGAATAGTGGAATGGAATGGAATGCAATGGATGTAATGGAATGGAGAGGAAAGGAATGGAGAGGAATGGTATGGAATGGAATGGCTTGGATTGGAATGGAATGGAGATGAATAGCATGGAGAATAATGGAATGGAAAGGAATAGAATGGAGACGAATAGAATAGAGAGGATTGGAGAAGAAAGGAAAAGAATATAATGAAATGGTAAGGAAAGGAGTGAAGTGGAATGAAATGTAGTGGTATGGAATGAAGAGGCATGGAATAGATTAAAATGGAATGGAAAAGAATGGAATAGAATGGAGAGGAATGGAATGCAATAAACTGGAATGAAATGGAATGGAGAGGATTGAAATGCAGAGGAATTAAAGGGAAAGGAATGGAATGGAATTGAATGGTTTGGAAAGAAATGTCGTGAAATGGAATGCAGAGGGATGGAATGGAGGGAAATGAAGAGGAATGGCATAGAATCAATGGAATGGAGCGGAATGGAAGTAAAGGAATGTAATTGAGTGTAAAGAAATTGAATGGAATCGAGAGTAATGGAAAGGAAAGGAATGGAATGGATTGGAAAGGAATGGAATGGAATGCAGAGGAAAGGAATGGAATACTGAGGATTGGAATGGAGAGGGAAGGAATGGAGTGGAATGGAATGGAATTGAATGGAATGGAATGTAGAGAAAATGGAATGGATAAGAATGGAGTAGAAATAGGGAATGGAGAGG
>NW_007166664.1:0-306 GCF_000164805.1 Carlito syrichta
AGAAAGGATTGGAAAGGAATAGAAGAGAATGGAATGCATAGGAAAGGAATGGAATTGAATAAAGATTAATGGTATGGAGAGGAATAGAATGGAGTCAAATGGAATGGAGTAGAATGGAATGGAGGGGATTGGAATAGAATTGAGATAAATGGATTGTTTAGGAATGGAATGGAGAGGAATGGAATAGAGAGGAATGGAATCTAAAGAAATGGAATGGATTGGAGTGGAATGGAAAGGAATTGTAGGTAGAGGAATTTTAGGGAAATTCAAGGAATCAAATGAAAGGAATGGAAAGAGATGGGATGA
>NW_007166665.1:0-765 GCF_000164805.1 Carlito syrichta
CTTGCTGGTTGACTAGTTAAGGCAGCTCACATGTCGGGTCAGTTGCCAGCCGACTAGTTAACTCAGTTCACCGGTCGACTGATTTGGTGGCTGACTAGTTAACTCTTCTGACCATTTGGCTCCCTCGTTAGCCCACTAAAGTCAGCTGACCAGTCTGCTCACTCGCCAGCTGACTAGCTAAGTCAGCTCACCTGTGGGCTCATTTACTGGGTGACAAGTTAAGTAAGCTCACCGGTCAGCCAAATAGCCGGCTAACGATTTAAGTCAGCAAACCAATCGGCCGATTGACGGCCAATTGATCAGCTAACAAGTTAGGTCAGCTAACTTGTGGGCCGACTAGTTAGGACAACTAAATAGTAGGCCAACTAGTCAGTTGATTAGTTAGGTGAGCAAACTAGCCAGTCAACTAGTTTACCATGCTAACTTGTGGGCCAACTCGTCAGTCAACTAATTAACCCAGCTAATTAGTTGACCAACTAGATGGCCAACTTATTAAGCCTGCTAACAAGTTAGCCGAGTAGTCAGCCAAAGTGTTAAACCAGATAAGTAGTCATCCACATCAGCCGCCAACAAGTTAAGTCACCTAGCTAACTTGTTACCCAACTAATTAAGACAGCTAAATAACTCGTTTACCAAATAGTTAAAATAGTTATCTAACTCGTTAAGCAACTCATTAAGTCAGCTAGATATCTCATTCGCCAACTAGTTAGGTAGGCTAGCTAAGTAAGCTAGCTAATTAGCTAGCTTGCTGAGTCAGCTAGCTAA
>NW_007166666.1:0-510 GCF_000164805.1 Carlito syrichta
AGATAACTTGTTACCCAACTAATTAAGACAGCTAAATAACTCGTTTACCAAATAGTTAAAATAGTTATCTAACTCGTTAAGCAACTCATTAAGTCAGCTAGATATCTCATTCGCCAACTAGTTAGGTAGGCTAGCTAAGTAAGCTAGCTAATTAGCTAGCTTGCTGAGTCAGCTAGCTAAGACAGCTACCTCACTAGTTAGCTAACTATTTAAGTCAGCTACTTAAGCCTGCTACATAAATAGTTTGTTAACTAGTTAAGTCAGATAGTTATTCAGTTAGCTAAATAGTTAACTATTTAATTCAGGTAGTTAAGTCAGTTAGCTAACTAGTTAAGTCAGCCAGTTAAGTCAGCTAGCTAAGTAGTTAAATCAGCTAGCTAAGTCATCTAGTTGTCAGCTACCTAATTTAGTCAGCTGGTTAAGACAGTTAGCTAGGTAGTTAGCTAAAGGTCAGCAGGTTGAGTCAACAGGCTAGCTAGTTAGCAAACGGGCTAAGTCAGCTGTTTGAGG
>NW_007166667.1:0-352 GCF_000164805.1 Carlito syrichta
CCCCATATATACTATATTTACTTATACGAAGGGAGGGTGCCCAAAGAAACCTGGAATGCATTTATAAAAAATTGTGTATTTATTCCTGCATGTTTAAACTTCAGCCACCTTCAAAATACTCTCTGATGCAATACACCTATTGAGATGCTTTTTTCACAGCTCAACACAGTTTTTGAAGCTGTCTATTCTGATGCCTTTTAGTGCTTCTGCAGTTTTTGTTTTACCTCATCCACATCAGCAAAACGTTTCCCTTTCAAGACTTTTTTTTTTTAATCAGGGAAGTCAAAAAAAGAGAAAAATTTGCTTGGGTGAGATTGGGTGAATAGGGAGGGTGGGGCATGAAGATTATGCC
>NW_007166668.1:0-363 GCF_000164805.1 Carlito syrichta
TTAAGTCAGCTGGCTAGACACTTGGCTATCTATTTAACTCACCTAGTTAAGTCAGCTCGCTGGCCAGCAGGTTAGCTAGATAGTTAGGTACTTGTCAGCTGGCAAGCCAGTGGGCTATGTAGGTAGGAAGCTAGTTAAGTCAGTTGGCTAGCCACCCGGAGTCTAGTTATGTCAGCTGCATAAATCAGCTTGCTATCCAGCTGTCTACCTAGGTAGCTAGATAGTTAAGTCTGCTGGCAAGCCAGCTGGCTATGTCGTTCAGTCAGCTAGTTAAGTCAGCTGGCTAGGCTGCTGGCTAGCTATGTAGATAGGCAACTAAGTCAGCTGGCTAGCCAGCTTGCTAGCTAGGTAGCTAACTAGTTA
>NW_007166669.1:0-684 GCF_000164805.1 Carlito syrichta
TACATGGCTAGACAACAGTCTGGCTAGTCATTTCATTTAGTAAATTCAACTGACTAGCTAGATAGACAGCAAGTTAAGTCAGTTAATAAGTCGGCTTGCTTGCTAAATAGCTAGCTAGGAAGCTAGTTAGTTATTTCAGCTAGTAAAGTGAGCTGGTTTGCTAGGTAGCTAGCTAGTTAAGTCAGCTAGTTTTGTCAGCTTGCTAGCAAGTTAAGTGAGCTAGTTAAGTCAGCTGGTTAGTCACCAGCCTAACTTGGGTAGCTAGTTAGTTAAGTCAGCTGGCTTGCCAGCTGGCTAGCTAGTTAAGTCACCTACTTAACTCAGTTCACTAGCCTATTGGTCAGCTAGGATGCTAGGTAGTTAAGTCAGCTGGCAAGCCAGCGGAATACATATGAATCTAGCTAGTTAATTCAGGTTGCTAACCACCTGTCTAGCTACTGATGTCAGCTAGTTAAGGCAGCTGGCTAGCCAGCTGGCTAACTATTTAAGTCAGCTAGTTGAGTGAGCTGGCTAGCCAGCTGGATAGCAGGTTAAGTCAGGTAGTTAGTTCAAGTGGCTAGCCAACAGGTTAGCTAGGTAGATAGCTATTTTAAGTCAGTGAGTTAAGATAGCAGGATACCCAGCTGGCTAGCTAGGTGGATAGTGACTTAAGCCACCTGGCCTGCCGGATGACTATGTAGTTAA
>NW_007166670.1:0-2928 GCF_000164805.1 Carlito syrichta
GACCTAGAGTTAACTTAGAAAGTTTTTTGAATTAATCAGGGTTTAGAACAAAGAGTATAATATGAATGATTTATTGAACATTATGGAAAACACTTTGAATGATCTGTATTGAAATTGTGCACCTGTGACCTTAATGTGAGTTTTGTGAAGCACGTCAGGCATCATGGAGTTCGAATTGTCTGCTTGGAACTTGCAAGTCTCGTGATGGTCTTGTGATGCATAATTTGTAAAGCGCGATATACATCATGGAATTTGTACACCCCCAGCAAGTAATTATCACACTGCTGGAGGGTATAGAAAATGGTATATAAGTTGGAAAAGGTTTGAATAAAATTGACTTTAGTCCTGATCAGACTGTTCCCAGAAGAACTGCCTCCGAGTGGTCTCTTCTCGCCGTCCAGATTCTTCGGTGCGGGTCCTAACCCACCCTTGGTCAGTGCTGGTCACCAATAGCTTTGGCGCCCGAACCCAGGGACCTGACTCCGGTAATTGTATATATATATATGTTCCCTGTTTGTTCATTCATCTCGTTTCTGGATGGACCTTGCCTTAGGGTGCTGCAGCCCCCCCGGAGTGCGCAGGTCGATAGGCAAGCAGAGTGGTTGTATAGTGTCACCAACGGACTGTGTGACTCATTATCGCCATAAAAAGAGTGATTCAGTTTTTGTAGAGGTATTACTGTATATTATGTATATTGGTGTTTTGTTATCACAGTTATCGGGAACTGCGGCTCCAAGGAAAGTAGAGCCTATATTTGTATTATGTCTAAGGCCTTGAAACATAAAGGTGCAAAGGTAAGTAAAGATAAAGTAAATTTTTTTCTAGATTTTGTACAGAAAGTTGCCTGCTAATTCCACTTAAACTCTTTCTTTGTCTAAGATTAAACAAAAGGCAGATAAAAATTACGAGGATTTCATTTCTAAAATAACCACCACCATCAAACGAGTAATTACTAGCAAAGAGGCAGCAAAAATTTTAGTAAAACAATTGGCTGTTAAAAATGCTAATAACATTTGTTAGGCTTTAATAAGACTGATAAAAAAGACCAGCAATATAATTGATTATATCAAACAATGCTAACAATAATTATGATGATTAAAAATCCTTCCTTCTTTCCACCCTTGCTGCACCTCTCTCTAAAGTTTTCCTTAAAAGTTAAGAATACTGAAATAAAGCCTGAACTTAGACACACTTTTCTTTTCCTTATAGAAATGTAGAAAGCTCAAGTAATAATAAACAAATGTATATAAGTAAAGTATAAGTGATATAAGTAATATAAGTAATGTATATAAGCAATATATATATAAGCAATATAAGCTATGTATATAAAGAATATATAAGTAATATAAATAATATGTCATACATAAGTAATATGTAAATAATGTAAGTAATATAAGTAAAATAAGTAATATAAGCAATATAAGCAGTATATATATAGCAATATAAGCAATATATAAGCAATACAAATAATATATAAGTAAAATATAATATAAATAATATGAACAATATATAAATAATTTATATAAATAAAAGTATATAAGTAATAAACAAAAGAATATCTCATTGCAGTCTTGCTTTAGCTGTGGTCAAGTCAGACACATTAGCAGAGATTGTCTGATTAAGCAAGGTATGGCTAATTTACATGGCACATTGTCACCATTTACTGGGTCTACTCGACTAAAACCTTTGAGTTCCAATTGCCAAAAAGGCTTTCATTAAACTAGAGAATGCCTATCTAAATTTCATAAAAAATGGTAATCCTTTAAATCAATAACGAGCCACCCCTTGGAGTACCGGACTGAACTTGTGTTCCTCCACCACAACAATATTAACTCCGGATGTTCCGGTAACCCCAATTCCTGTGGGAGAAGGGCCCTCTCCCAGAAGGAATAGTGGGTGTAATATTAAGCAGAAGTTCCTTGTCTTTACAAGGAATTTCCATTATTTCTGGAGTGGTGGATTCGGATTACACAAGAGAAATCCAGGTGCTTGTTGCTCCCCCTAGCAAAACGGTGCAGTTTAACAAAGGTCAGAAAATAGCCCAGTTGCTACTCTTGCCTTATCACAAAGCAGGTAAAATTAACTAACCTGCCTAGAGGTGACTCTGGTTTTGACTCTAGCGATGTTGCTTTTTGGGTTCAGGAGGTTACTAACCCTAAACCTCTAGAAGACATATATATATATATATATATATATATATATATATATATATATATATAAGGAATTAAGATTAAAGGCTTATTGGACACCGGAGCCAATGTTTCCTGTATTACCGGGAAAGTTGGCCTGCTTCTTTGTCTACTCAAGAAGCTCCTTTAGGACTCATAGGCATTGGTTGAGTACCCTCAGTAGCCAATAATTCTAAAAATTTTAAATTGGACAAATGAGACTTCAAAAACTTTTTGCCCATCTATCCCCTTTACATTATGGGGAAGAGATATTCTTGCTAAAATAAGCATGCATTTATATAGCCCTAACGATAAAACTTCAGCACAAATGCTGTAGATAGGCTATGACCCCTTTAAGGGACTTGGTAAAGACAGACAGAGAATACAAAAACTTATTCTAGTGAATGAAAAAACAAACCGAGCTGGCATTGGCTATTCAAATTTACCCTACAGGCCATTGTTGTTAAGGTTGCATGTCAATAGGCCAGTTTTGGGTAAAACAATGGCCTATACCATCTAAGAAATTTAAGGCAGCAAAAGATTTGGTGATACAGCAGTTAAAAGCTGGCCTATAATTGTTATAAAGAAAAAATAAAAACAAATACTTAGAGTTATGCGTAAGGTGAAAATGCAGATGTATTTTGCTTTAAATTAATAAGAAAACTTGAAAAATATGTTGACAGGTATTTGGAGGATGGTAATTCACAAAGAATTTTTTTTACATATTTTTCAATATAAAATTAAATAGAATTTTATTTTG
>NW_007166671.1:0-762 GCF_000164805.1 Carlito syrichta
AGCTAGCCATCAGGCTAGATAGCTGACTAAACTAGCTGACTTAATGAAGTAGCCACCTGGCTAACCAGGTGACTTTAGCTAGCTACCAAGACAGACAGTTGAATAGACAGTTGACCTAAGTAGCTGATATAACTAGATGCCTGATTGCTAGTCAGTTGACTTAACTAGCTACCTACATAGCTAGCCTGCTGGCTGGCCAGTGGACTTAACTACCTAACTACCTAGCTAACCTGCTGGCCAACAAGCTGAATTAACTAGGTGACTTAACTAGCTACCCAGCTAACCTTAATAGCTCACTTAACTAGCTAACTACCTAACTAGTCAGCTGACTTAACTAGCTGTTTTAACTAGCTAGCTACCTAGCGAGCTATCATATAACTAGCTGACTTAACTAGCTAGCTAGCTAACATATGTAGCTGAATTAACTAGCTAGTTACCTAGCTAGCCAGCTGACTTAACTAGCTGAAATAACGAAGTAGACAGCTGGCTAGCCAACAGACTTCACTAGCTAGCTACCTACCTAGACAACTGGATAGCCAGGTGACTTATCTAGGTGACATAACAAGATAGTCTCATGGCTATCCAGCTCACATAACTAGCTACCTACCTACATAGCCCGCTGGCTTGCCAGCTGAGTTAACTACCTAACTACATAGCTAACATGCTGGACAGCTAACTGACTTAACTGCGTGACTTAACAAGCTAGCCATCTGGCTAGTCAGCTGATTTAACTAGCTAGCTTCCCTGCTTTGCAGCTGGCTA
>NW_007166672.1:0-538 GCF_000164805.1 Carlito syrichta
GCAACGAGAGTGGGGCGCTCCCACGCAGTCACCCCAGCATGGCCACGGAGCGGCACGACAGTGCCCCAACAGGTGGACGGTCTGCAGTACGCCAAAGGCCTGGGGCACCCGCGAGCGTCCGAGGCACGGCAGCAGCAGAGCATCCCCCAAGACGGATCCACTCACACCACAAGCCTCCATCCACGGAGGCACGGCCGAAGCCCACCAGAGGTGAGAAGCACGCACCAGCCTACCGCACACCTTGGCCCTCCACGGCCCGCCGCACCTACGCAACCACCACAGCGGGAGACCATGGGGACGCCATGGACGGCAAGGACGCCACCACTCACAGCTTCTGGCACCTGCGGGGAGTGACCCACAGGGCTCTCACAGCTAAACAAAGGCCCGAAGCAGGACTCGCACTCACGCGCCCGCCCGAAGGGCGACCCCGCCAAACGATGGCTCAGAGAGAGGCCCCCACGTCAGAAGACACGAACTCCGCCAGCACCGTGAGGCAGAGCAGGGGAGTGAGCGAGGTCAGGCCGGGCACCACCCCCTC
>NW_007166673.1:0-707 GCF_000164805.1 Carlito syrichta
AAACGATGGCTCAGAGAGAGGCCCCCACGTCAGAAGACACGAACTCCGCCAGCACCGTGAGGCAGAGCAGGGGAGTGAGCGAGGTCAGGCCGGGCACCACACCCTCACCTCCCACGCACCACCCGCGTGGCGGGGAGGGGAGACCGAGGGCCCACGGGCAGCACGAGAAGAGCGGTCCCGCTCGACACGAACGTCCGTCCCTCGCCTGGCACGGAGGTCCGCCCCGCGAGAACTTGACATCACCACATCGGTCACTGAGGGCCCCCAGGGAGGGGCGGTCACAGCAAAGGCAGCCGTCAGAGGTGCCCGCTTGCAGCCTCGTCACTCCAACCTCGCAATGGGAGCGACAGAAGAGTCCCTGCACGTGGACGCCTGGCACACATGGCACCGGACCAGCGGGTAGGGCCTGCTATGAGCGCCCGCACGGGTGCCCAGGGCACGGGGGCCACGGGGAGGGAGAGGCTCTCTTCTCCCACAACGCCAGGCCCGCACAGCTGACAGACAGGAGGTGGCCTCGCACCCGCCCAACCGGGACACCCAGCAAAGCGAGAGCCAGCGCACACGCTGACCCCAAGCGGTCCATTCCCGCGGGAAGCGGACGCTGGGCCGACACACGCAGCCCTGGCCCGTACATGTGGCCGCGGAGGCACACGGGGCCAACGCCCACCCGGAGGCCCAAAACGCCGGCCCGGGGCGAGGACGACGAC
>NW_007166674.1:0-790 GCF_000164805.1 Carlito syrichta
TCTCCTTTTGTCCTGGCCACCCCCAAGAAGAGGGCTGTTAAGCCATGTGGAAACCTGAATGGGCTTCCCAAGTACATGTGGGGGTTGTGACTTGCTGCAGCTAGAACTGTTGCCAGGGGGTTATCAAGCAATGGGGCAAAGGAGGGTGGGAAACTTGGAGACTAGGGTCAGGTGTCATGACCTTTGGCACCAGCCCCTTCTCCAAAAGTGAGAGAGAAGAGAGACTGGGAGCCAGGGCTAGGTGTCACAACCATAGATGCCAGGCCCTCCTCTGCAGGTAAAGGTGGAAGGGAAGAAGGAAGAGATGAAAGGGAAACTGATGGAAAGTGGAGTAGCAAAAGCAGATTACAAGAGAGACAGGAGAAGTTAAACCAGCTGGGTTGGCATTTGAGTTGATAGAGGGAAAGCAGGAATTGGAGTTGTAACAGGAATAGGAGAGTATGAAGGAGGTGAAAAAATCTTTTAAGAGAGGGGCGGCTAAATTAGCAGGATCAGTATCCTTTGATGAGCCTATGGGCAATGGGGTCTGGGGGCCAACACAGAAATATGGCAGATGGGTTGTGAGCTAACTCATAAAAGGCCTGAATATTTGGGATTTCAAGGTATTCGTCATTTCCTTTTATGTACAAATAAAGCTGCAGAAATGTGTTAGGAGCTAGGGAGTCACTTTTTGGCCAGATTTCATCATTCCCCAGCTTATATTGTAGAATTTCCCCATACTTGTCCACCAGATGAAAAGGTCAGCTGGGGCAAAATGGGTCAGAGCCGGTGCTGGGGCTACAAAGCAGTA
>NW_007166675.1:0-10143 GCF_000164805.1 Carlito syrichta
GTGAAGTCGCCCTGCCTGCCAGGCTATAGCTTTGGTCTCCTCGGCTCTTGGGACACCACACTGTAAGCTCAAGTTTCTTTATGTTCTTCCTGCTTGGTCAGGCTCTGTGGACACACTGGGATTTTCAGCTGGACTTTCTAGGTGCAGTGATCATGTCTTAGGCCTTTTTTGTTTCTCAGTGCCTAGAGCTTGAAATGAATCCCACCACTTTTTGTGGTTTGACTGGCATCTCAAACTTGTTATCTGACCGTATGCTGCCTGCCTCTCTTTGTTTTTATTTTATTTTAATTTATTACACTTTATTTATGTTTGCATTTTATTTTAATTTTAGCACTATGGAGCACATGGGAGGATTTGCTACATAAGTAAATTGTGTGCCAGTCAGGTTGGGTTTCTAGTGAGTCCTCTCTCCCCCAGTAGTGGACATGGTATCCAATGGGTGGTTATGTATCCCTTAACCTCCCTCCCCCCACTAATAGTGCCCAGCATCTGTGGCTCCCACCTTTGTGCACTGGTGCCCGATGTTTAAGGCCAGCTTATGAGTGAGAACATGTGGTATTCAGATTTTTGTTTCTGTGATAGTTCACTTAGAATAATGGTCTCCAGCCACATGCATGCTGCTGCAAGGGACATGATTTTGTTCTTTTTTGTGGCTGCGTAGTATTCCATCATGTGTATATATCACATTTTCTTTCTCCAGTCCACTTTCTGTGGGCATTCGGGTTGGGTCCATGTTTTTGCTGCTCTGACAGTGCTGCAGTGAACATACATCTGCAGGTGTCTTTTTCATAGAGTGATTTATGTTTCTCTGGGTATATTCCCTGAAGTGGGATTATTGGATCGTATGGAAGCTCAAGTTGTAGTTCTTTGAGAAAATGCCACACTGCTTTCCACAGAGGTTGAACTAGCATACATTCCCACCAATAGTGTAAACATGTCCCCTTTTCTCTGCAGCCTTGCCAACACCACTGGGTTTTTGACTTATTTTTTTTGAGGTAGAGTCTCACTCTGTCACCAAGGCTGGAGTGCAGTGGGATACTCACAACCACCCCAGCGTCAACCTGCTGGGCTCTGGTGATCCTTCCGCCTCAGCCTTACAAGTAGCCAGAACTACAGGTGTGCACTACCATGCCCGGCTAATTTTTTATTTATTGTAGAGACAATATCATACCAAGTTGTCCAGGCTGGTCGCGAACCCTCAGGCTCAGGCAATCCATGCGCCTCAGCCTCCCAAACTGCTGGGATTGCAGGCTGACCCACCAACCCCAGCCAGTTTTTAACTTTTTAATGATATACTGCCTTTCTTTGACTGTTCTCTCCCCCAACCTTGTAGTGTGCTTACAGACCCCCTTTTGTTCCTGCCACTGGATCCCCTCCAGGCTCAGAGCCCCTCCTCCTTGCCTCTCCTGGGGCTGTCTGGATTGAATAGTGACTTCTTCAGATCATCCGTACGTCCTCCCCCATACAAGAAGTTCAAGTTCAACTCATCTACTCCTCCTAGCTTTCCTTTCTTCATTTCCACTGAAATGTAGTTAAACACACATAACGTGTTGAACTTCTTATTGAATTTGTGTCTATTTATTCATACACCAGATTCCCCCCACTACAAATGTGCCTGCAGATTTTGGGTAGAGAGTACATGTGAGATTCTGTTTAAATTAATTATACATATATCAAGGGTGCTGATCACAGTTCTGGGCATGTAGCACACAGTACACTTAATTGCCAGCAAGTGGACAATGATTGGATATGAGGTGCCATTCAGTTGTGAGGAGTCCCAGAAAAACCCCAAAGTTATTACTCCCAGGCCCAGGAACACCCAGGGTGCTAGTTAGACTCAGCAGAGACTCTTGCTTCGATAAATGCCATGAGCCAGTCAGTCCCCAAAAGCCAGGTGTAAACACAAGTAACATGTAGAGTACATTCCCTATGAAAGCCAGAAGGTAGAAATTTGCAAAAGTTCTAAAGACTGAACATAGATTGACTTAAAATCAATCTATGGAAGTTCCGGGCTGGGTATGGTGGCTAAAGCCTATAATCCCTGCACTTGGGAAGGCTGAGATGGTGAAAGGTACCTATAGAAACCTAGAAGAAATTTAGTTTATTCTTAGTTTAATCTTTTTGCCTCAGTATAACCATTATAAAGCCTTCAGACATTCTACTGCTGAACAAGCAGCAGCCTATCCCATCCCCCCTCAGCAAATCTCCATCAGATGCAAGACCAGGACCACCATTCATGGTTTAGCATAAAATCTCTAGTAAACTTTCAGGTTCCTTGTCAAGGTCGAAGATCAAAGATCACCCTTTGACTGACCAAAGTCATAAAAGTGATAATACGACCACCTTTGGTCAAGGAGTTTGTAAATTACAAATATCTGAGTTTGTGAATTGCAAATGTCTAACAAGTCTCTTGCAGGAAGTCCCCCTCAACCTAATCAGCCCTTTGTGTCCTACATGACACAAATAAACCCCATCATGGCAACAATTTTGTGACTAACCCACCCATCTGCCTGCTGTCCATCACCTGACATCAGTACCTGTGCTTGCCCACCCCTTTGTGATGATGTGGGACAGACCACCACCCAATCACCTTAATAATCTTCCCCCATCAAGGGTAATGGTTAAAAGGACTCAACCACAAGTAGCTAATGGCCTTTGCCTTGCTAGACTCTGGTGTGGCCATGTTCTCTTTGAGCTATGGCTTCCTGGCTTTGCCCCCCACAACCCATCTTGGGGAAGTGAATTTTCTCTCTCCCTTCTCTTTTTCTAATTTACTTTTAAATAAACTTTTCTTTCTTAACCTTTTTGTGTGTTGGCAATTCTATGCATTACTCAGATCTCTGAGTTACTGGTGCTGCATCCCCCCTCGCCTCTCCACCTCTCCATCCACCCTCACCCTGTCCATACCCTAACATTTTTGGAGGTCCCACCAAGATATCTGAGATCTCTCTCTCTCTCTCTTTTTCTTATTTCTTAATTGGTGACCCTCTGTGGACTGTGTTGGAACCTGGTGGCAACTGAAAGCTCTGGCTGAGACTACACTTCAGCATGCTGGAAGATCCCAGGGAAAGACATCAGACCACTGTGGCCTGACAGGGTGAGGGACTAAGTTTAACTCTTTATTTTCTTCTAGCCAAGATCTCTGAGTTTCCCCATGGACTGATCTGGATCTCGGAGGACAACTGACGGCCTCTGCCTCAGGCTACTCCCTAGGGAGGCAGAAGTTCCCCGAAGGAAAGTTCAGATCACCAGTGCCCATACAGGTGGGAGACAAAGTGTTGGTTTCTTTGCTCTTTTCTTCTCTGGCCATGAAGGACCTTGAGACTCTTAACAACTGCACGCTATGCCTTTCTACACCTCTGGTGAGTCATTCCTTATTTTTCATTCACACACCCACATATTTGGATGTGCCCTCTTGGACCCCCCAGGCTTTGGTTTGGATGACTTTCTGGGTTGTTTGGGCTTTTCCCGGTCCCATTTTGGGTGATACCTCATACCGAAAGTCCTGGTACTAGGCCTTCCAAGACATGGTGGAGTAGAGCATCCCTTGAGCTCCAGTGGGCACAAAGATGGGAGGATGCTCTCACCCTGGTGACTAATCCTTCGTACTGATTTCTTTGAATCTGTTGGGGACCTGGCAGGGAATCTGGATGGTTAAGGCCCAAAAACAAATCCATGAAACCAAGAGCCCATCCCAGTTGTATCCCTGATTCCTTTTATTACTGGGATAATAATATAGCCCCAGCACCGGCTCTGACCCATTTTGCCCCAGCTGACCTTTTCATCTGGTGGACAAGTATGGGGAAATTCTACAATATAAGCTGGGGAATGATGAAATCTGGCCAAAAAGTGACTCCCGAGCTCCTAACACATTTCTGCAGCTTTATTTGTACCTAAAAGGAAATGACAAATACCTTGAAATCCCAAATATTCAGGCCTTTTATGAGTTAGCTCACAACCCATCTGCCATATTTCTGTGTTGGCCCCCCAGACCCCATTGCCCATAGGCTCATCAAAGGATACTGATCCTGCTAATTTAGCCACCCCTCTCTTAAAAGAATTTTTCACCTCCTTCATACTCTCCTATTCCTGTTACAACTCCAATTCCTGCTTTCCCTCTATCAACTCAAATGCCAACCCAGCTGGTTTAACTTCTCCTGTCTCTCTTGTAATCTGCTTTTGCTACTCCACTTTCCATCAGTTTCCCTTCCTTCTCTTCCTTCTTCCCTTCCACCTTTACCTGCAGAGGAGGGCCTGGCATCTATGGTTGTGACACCTAGCCCTGGCCCCCAGTCTCTCCTCTCTCACTTTTGGAGAAGGGGCTGGTGCCAAAGGTCATGACACCTGACCCTAGTCTCCAAGTTTCCCACCCTCCTTTGCCCCATTGCTTGATAACCCCCTGGCAGCAGTTCCAGCTGCAGCAAGTCACAACCCCCACATGTACTTGGGAAGCCCATTCAGGTTTCCACATGGCTTAACAGCCCTCTTCTTGGGGGTGGCCAGGACAAAAGGACATTAAAATTCTTGTTTGGTGTTTTCTTATGATAAATTTCTCTCAAGTTATATCGAAACTGGGACTATATCAACCTTCCTTCCCAGATAAAAGTAAAGGGATCATGTAAATAAATCCTGTTAACTAACTACAAAACAGGTCAATTGTAATTTTAATCTGTTTCTTCAAGCCAAACATGCAAATGCTCGATTTTACTTCCAACCTTACCATGTGTTAACACATTAGCACTAAATAACACCACTGTTTGTTATATCAAACAAGCTAAAGTTGTATTTTATAAACAAAAGATTAAATCACCTGTAGTGCCTAATAGCACCCTCTTATGAGAAAGGTAAAGTTTTAAATACTAAACACCCTGCAGGACATAATAAGGTTTGGAATTCCCATCTGGTTAAGTCACTTTTACTAAGCCTAGTATTTCTCCTGCCAGATGGGTAAAATACTGGGTACTCTGTGTGAGCACAATAAGGATGGGAACTAATCACTCTCACCTAATTGTCCACATGTTACAACTAGGACTACAATTTAGTAATTCATGAGACTTTTTAACAACTTTGCCAGTTCATAATTATAAATAAGTAGGTACAGATTATTTCACATCCATGTGGTCTGTTCACTCCAAAGGGTTTTACATCAAACTGTTACAAACAGGAACAATCAAAATGTCTTATGTGTTAAGGTTTTTTTAGCTGAGACACTGCCAATATGGAGGACTGAAGAATCAGAGGGCCAAAGAGGCACCCCAACTGACAGTCACCATTCATGACAAAACTCCAACTGCTCATCAGACACCTGGTAAGAACAAACCTGCTAAGGGGATGGTGCCCATTGCTTATGGGTACAGTCTGTGCGGGAACTGAAAGAATAGTTGCCCCAAAAAGACCTTAACCTCCTGGACCTTGTCCACCTTACAGGCCTGAAATCCACTGGGAAGCAGGTGCACTCTCTTCTGAAGAGAGGAGAGAACATTTGTCTCACAAATGGTGGCCATGTATGGAGGCCTGCAAATCTGCTAAACTGCTTGGCACTGACTCACTATTACCTCAACAATTCCCAGGTAAATAGGGCACTGGAACCCAAATTAATTTCTTAATTTAACACAGGTGCCAGCCTTTTCCTGGCCATCCATGTTGAAATCATATAGCCTTATCCAAAAGAATTTTCTCCTTTAGACAACAGAGGGGGGAAGAAAGAGACAAAATTCAATTAGCCCTCCCCCACTATCTTTGTTATAAAAAAGTGAGTTTTTTTTTTTTTCCTCTCTTTTCTCCCTCACTGTCTTTGTTACAAAAAAAGTGAGTTTTTTTTTCCTTTTCAAAATCTTTGGATTATCTCTTTGGCTAAATAAGTAACTTTTGTAATAACTACTGTGATTTTGTGTTGTTATAGTATGCCTTTAAAATTTTTAATACTTAAACTCTTCAGGTTCTCAATTCAATCTCTCTAGGGTGAAATAAGAAGCAAGTTTCAGAAGCCACATCTGTCCCACACCCTTCTGAGCTAACTGCAGACCAGGTAGATTAATTTCACTCACAGAAGTTTATAATCAGCTATAGTACTTTACAGTGCCAAATTACTAACAACTTTAGGATCTCCTAGGCACAAGGATTGCATTATTTTTGTTAAATTTTATTTAAGGTAATATTTCCCTGTCAGAAGGCCCACACCATCCCATTCCTCTCATCAAAAGTGGAAAAATGCCAATCTCCCATCTCGCTGGCATAGAGGTTACCTGGGTTTTACCCTCTAGCATATCAATTGTTGTGAAAGTATATCAGACCTATTATAAAAACAAAGGAAACTGTTTTCTCTTGCCAATGTTTCCATGTTTTAAATTCTCAGTTTAAGCTGCACCCTAACTACATGTTGCTAATGTTTTAAATTTTTCTTTGAACTTTGTCAGAGTAGCTGTATTTCCTTGTTTAAGTCATTAACAAAACTCCTTATAACTGTCTACAAATTCTTATCGCAACCCCAAAAAGCTAAAAGATAACCTGCAGGAATGGAAGTCAACATATGGACTTAGAAATTTATTGGTGCAACAGTGAAAACTGCCTGAACTCCTATAGATGGTATCAACCCACTGGGGTAACCATAAATACATTTTACTAGACTTACTATGTTATAACAGTGGTTATAATGGCCTTTATAATAATAATAATAATTCTTATGGTTAATATTTTAGATGCAAATACTAAAAATACTTAACTCCATGGGCTCCTGTTCTCTCATCCCCTCCTCTTGCTCTAGAAAGGTAGGGACAGCTCTACACCCCATGTATAGCAGGAAGTAGCTACAGAAACCTGACCTTTGTCCCTGTTCTCAGGTGCAAATAAGAATATTTTTAAAATAGCAGAGGTGGGAATGACAGTTACCTATAGAAATCTAGAAGAAACTTAGCTTATTCTTCATTTAGTCTTTTTGCCTCAGCATAGTCATTAGAAAGCCTTCAGACATTCTACTGTAGAACAAGCAGCAGCCTATCTCATCCCCCCCTTGGCAAATCTCCATCAGATGCAAGACCAGGACAGCCATTCATGGTTTAGCATAATAATCTCTAGTAAACTTTTATGTTCCTTGTCAAGGCCAAAGATCAAAGATCACTCTTTGGCTGGCCAAAGTCATAAAAGTGATAATAAGACCACTTTTGGTCAAGGAGTTTGTAAATTGCAAATATATAACAAGTCTCCTGCAGGAACACCCCCCCCCCCAGGGTTAACCTAATCAGCCCTTTGTGACCTATGTGACACAGATAAACCCCACCACAGCAACAATCATGTGACTAACCCACCCATCTGCCTGCTGTCCATCACCTGACATCAGTAGCTGCTCTTGCCTGCCCCTTTGTGATGACATGGAGCAGACCACCACCCAATCACCTTAATAATCTTTCCCCATCAAGGGTAATGGTTAAAAGGACTCAACCACAAGCAACCAACGACCATTGCCTTGCTAGACTCTGGTGTGCTCTTTGAGCTATGGCTGTCACCATGCTTCCTGGCTTTGGCCCCCTTCCCCACTTTGGGGATATGAGTTTTCTCTCTCTCTTCTCTTCCTCTAATTTACTTTTAAATAAATTTTTCTTTCCTAACCTTTTTAGGTGTTGCAATTCTTTGCATTACTTGGATCTCTGGGTTACTGTCACTATACCTCCCCTCTCTTCCATCTATCCACCCTCACCCTGTTCAGACCCTAACAGGTGGATACTTGCTTGAGTCCAGGAGTCTGAGACCTCCTAGGCAACATAGTGAGACCTTGTCTCTGAAAAAGAATTTTAAAAATTAACTGGGTATGGTGGCCCATGCCTGTAATCCCAGCTACTCAGAAGGCTGAGATGGAAGGATCACCTGAGCCCAGGAGGTCGAGGTTGTGGTGAGTTGTGATTGTGGCACTGCACTCTGGTCTGGGCAACAAAGTGAGACTTTGACTCAAAAAATAATAATAATCTAAAAAATAATAAAACCATGTATCCAAGTGTTGAGGCAAAACAGGAAACAACACAAAAATAACTCATTTTTGTACAAATAGGCTGAAACACCAGTTCTTTCTTTTTTCCTTCCAAATTCCTTAGTCTAGTGGAGGAGATAGGACAGAAATAACTTCCCCCGAGGTGGAGAGAGAAGCATGCCATAAGAGCATTAGAGACTAGGATTAGGAGGTTTGGGGGAGAGGAGGGTGCATTTACATGGGGCAGCCAGAGCTCGCCGGAAGGGAGGGTATGAATAATTAGCTGCAGCATTTTCAAGTGTTGACCTTGGGTTCCGGTCCTAAGTTTGTGGTTATTGGTTGTTTTTTTTTTTTTCTGAGTCAGAATCTCACTCTGTCGCCCAGACTGGAGTGCAGTGGCCGCTCCCGGCCACCACAGCCTCACCTGCCAGGCGCCGGCAATCCTTCCACCTCAGCCTTCCAAGTAGTCGGAATTACAGGCATGCGCTACCACACACGGCTGATTTTTTTTTTATTTATTGTAGAGATGAGGTCTCGCTGCCCAGGCAGGTCTCAAACCCGTGGCCTCAGGCAATCCACTCACCTCAGCTAGTTATTGGTTTTAACAGGCTGGAGCAGATGGCCCTGTCAAAAGGGTTTAAATGGGGCCAGGCACAGTGGCTCAATGCCTATAATCCCATCACTTTGGGAGGAGAATTGCTTGAGCCCAGGAGTTTGAGACCAGCCTGGGCATCCTAGTGAGACCCCATCTCTACAAAACAAAAAACAAATAAACAAAAAACCCAGGCATGGTGGTGCATTCCTGCAGTCCCTGCTAACCCAAGAGGCTGAGGCAGGAGGATAACTTGAGCCCAGGAGATCAAGGTTGCAGTGAATTGCGATTGTGTCACTGCACTCCAGCCTGGGTGGCAGTGAGACCTCAATTTGAAATAAAATAAAACACAATCTCTCTCTCCATCCTTTGCTTCTTTCATTCTAAATAAACTCTGTCCCAAACATGCACACAGTATTGGTCAGGGTTCTTTGGGGCCAAGTTGACAGGAATCACCCCACACTAACTTACAAATGGAGATTTGCCAAAAGCATGCTGGGATGTGCAAGCAACCAGACTTTGCAAAAGACAGAGTTGAGGGTAGGCCCAGGGTCTCCCAGCAGAGGCCCCAGAGCAATCGTCAGAGAGGTTGCTCTCTGAAGCCCTCAGCTCCTACAACTCTGCCCTGGGTGCTCCAGCTTGGGGTTCAGACTCTTCTAGAGAGCTGGAGGAGAGAGGGGAATGGGAGCCATGTTTGACAGCACCCCCCCATAGCTTAGAGAGGGACATTTTCCCAAAGGAAGAAGAGTGAGACAGACAGAGGAACCACAGGTACTCAGGGCCCAGTCCCTGCCACCTCTTTGGCCTTTGGGATTCGAGTCACCTCCTGCCCTGTGCAGGAGGCCTTTTGCTTTGCTGCTTCATGACTACTGGGCATGTCAACCACAGTGCCTGCCTTGTTCTTGGGGATGCTTGGTGTCTCATTGTGCTACAGCCACAGTTCATTGGCCCAGAGGTAGAAGCCTCAATTTAATGGGAGCCGATTTGTGGCCTTGAGTGGCAATAGAGGATGGGCCCTGGTGTGAGAAGGTGTGCTGAGCCCATTGGAACTGGGATATTTAGAGAGAGGGTGGCAGACAGTCTAAGGGGCTGGAACAGAAGCATCAGGAAGTTCGGGGGAGCTGGAGAAGCCATGTCAGCCACATTCAAGCCCAAATTATCAGGACAGACAGCACGGGGGCAGTGAGCAGGTGAGAGAACAGGCAACTGGGGAGAGGGACTGAAGGAACCCCCAGATGTGTTGAAAATTGTTCTACATACAGTGTTTCCTGGGACTAGCTCAGTCTGATACCTATTCTCCAGCCCTGGCTCCCAGAGTCCAGGCCTGCTACAGCTCCTGACCTCAGTTTTCCTGCAGTTTCCTCCTCTGCAAGGTTTTTGCAAAGGACTGTCCTTTTCTTGAACTAGTCAGAGTTTCCATCCTGGCAACCAAAAAGCCTGACAGGAGGTTATATTAAGTAAGGGCCCCAGTTCCCCATGCCTGCTGGTGCCCACACCCCTTACCATGTGATTTGCAGGGCCCTGTTGACATGGGGTTCAGTTGTGGACTCGCATGGGCCAGTAGAATGAGGGAGAAGTCATGGCTTCTCAG
>NW_007166676.1:0-388 GCF_000164805.1 Carlito syrichta
TAGGGTTTCTCTCCAGTATGGATCACTGTATGTCGACTAAGATGTGAACGAGAGTGAAAAGCTTTACCACATTCTTCACATTTGTAGGGTTTCTTTCCAGTATGGATCACTGTATGTTGAATAAGATTTGAACGAAAGTGGAAGTCTTTGCCACATTCTTCACATTTGTAGGGTTTCTCTCCAGTATGGATCACAGTATGTTGAGTAAGATGTGAACGAGAGCTAAAGGCTTTGCCACATTCTTCACATTTGAAGCGTTTCATTCCAGTATGGATCACTGTATGTTGAGTAAGACATGAACGAGAGTGAAAGGCTTTGCCACATTTTTCACATTTGTAGGGTTTCTCCCCAGTATGGATCATTGTATGTTGAGTAAGGAGTGAATGAA
>NW_007166677.1:0-301 GCF_000164805.1 Carlito syrichta
AGGAATGGAAATGAATGGAGGATAATGGAATGGAGTGGAAAGAAATGGAGTGGAGTGGAGTGGAATGGAATGGAACAGAATAGAAAGGAATGGAGAGGAATGGAATGGAATGGAGTGGAATGGAAAGGATTGAAATGGAATGGAGAAGAAATTGAATGGAATGGAGTGGAGTGGAATGGAATGGAATGAAATGGAATTGAATGGAAAGTAGAGTAAAGGAATGGAATGGAGAGGAATGGATTGGAATGGAATGGAATGGAATGGAATGGACGGGAATGGAATGGTATTGAATATAGAGGAA
>NW_007166678.1:0-391 GCF_000164805.1 Carlito syrichta
GAGTAAAGGAATGGAATGGAGAGAAATGGAATGGAATGGAATGGAATGGAATGGAATGGACGGGAATGGAATGGTATGGAATATAGAGGAACGGACAGAAATAGAATGGAATGGAATGTAGAAGAATGGAATGCAAAGGAATGAAGAGGAATGCAATACATTAAAGTGGAATGGATTGTAATGCGGAATGGATTGTAATGCAGTTGAATGGAATTTAATGGCGTGGAATGGAATGGAGAGCAAAGGAAAGGAATGGAATGAAATAAAATGGAAGGTAAAAGAAAGGAATGGAATGGAATGGAGAGGAATGGAATGGAATGGAATGGATAGAAAGTTAATGAAGAGGAATGGAAGGGAATGGAATGGAGAAGCGTGGAATGGAATGGAATGC
>NW_007166679.1:0-301 GCF_000164805.1 Carlito syrichta
ATGGAGTGGAGTGGAGTGGAATGGAATGGAGTGGAAATGAATGGAAAAGAATGGAATGGAGTAGAATGGAGAGGAATGGAATGGAAAGGAATGGAATGGAATGAAATTGAATAGAATGGAATTGAGAGGAATGGAATGGAATGGAGAGGAGTGGAATGGAGAGGAATGAATTGGAATGGAATGGAGTGGAATGGAGTGGTGTGAATGGAATGGAATGGAATGGAGTGGATTGGAATGGAAAGGAATGGAATAGAGAGGAATGTATTAGAATAGAATGCAAAGGAATGGAATAAAATGGAAT
>NW_007166680.1:0-377 GCF_000164805.1 Carlito syrichta
GAATGGAATGGAGTGGATTGGAATGGAAAGGAATGGAATAGAGAGGAATGTATTAGAATAGAATGCAAAGGAATGGAATAAAATGGAATGGGGAGGTGTGGAATGGAATGGTTGGAATGGAATGGAATGAAATATTGAGGAATGGAATTGAATGAAAGGGAGATGAATCAAGAGGACTGGAAGGGAGAGGAATGGAGAGGAATGGAATGGAATGGAATGGAGTGGAATGGAATAGAATGGAATACAGAAGAATGGAGAATAATGGAATGGAGAGGAATTCAGTGGAATTAAGTGGATTGGAAAGTAATGGAATGGACGGGAGTGAAATGGAATGGAATGGTGTGAAATGGATTGGAGTGGAGTGGAGTGGAATGGAG
>NW_007166681.1:0-1065 GCF_000164805.1 Carlito syrichta
TCCAGCTCACTCAGTACTTCCCTGTGTTCAAACACAAGGATTCTCCAGATGGAGTACAAACATATGACTTATTTTTACCATCCACTTCTGTAGTGGGTAGGTTTTATGAGGCTTCCCTAGCTCATTTACTTTGATAAGTCATTCAACCACTGTGAATTTACCATTTAAAGAGTTACAATAGGTTCTTGGATTTCCTAAGAGAGTAATGGTATCTTGGGTTTAAAAAAAAGAAAAAGAAAAAGAAACCACAAATCAATATTACTCAGACTTTCTCCTCCTCTTTCTTTTGTTAGACTCAGCAGGGCCCTTCTTAAGGGGCTCTTGCATCCAAGTTCCAGCCACTTCCCTCAGAACCTTACTTCTTCTATCTATCATCTTATTTTCTTGTGGGCTACCTCACTGGCAGGACTATGCCCTAGAATATGTGTTATAGTGTAAAGATTATGTTGTCTGTCTTCCAGACAGCTACACCTTAAAAACCATAAATTCTTTCCTATCTCAACAAACTTGACTCTTGCAAATAGAAAGATTGTTTTCCCACTGGATGTATACAGATGCATTGGGCATAGCAACTGGTCTCTTTATTTTTGACTGTGAGTTTTCTCTTCTCTAGGGACAATGCTTGCAGAAAGCGATGGGAGAACATAATGGGGTAAAGAAAGCTTGAGAGGTTGTATCAGTTAACTGTGACACAAATTCCAGCACCACATTGCACTAATCACTTAGCACACAAATCTATAGGTTGTCTAGAAGTCAGCTGTTTTAGTTGAGTTCGGCTAGGTGTAGCTCTGCTCTGAGGGCTTTTCTTCCTTCCTTTGGGACCACATGACTCATACAGGCATGTTCTTCTCATGGCATAGGAAGAAGAGTGAGACAACAAGCCCAACCATGCAATAATTTTTCTTTATTTGCTTTGTTTTATTATAAAATGTGGGATACAAGTCAGGATTAGGTACATAAGTAGTCTATGTGCAGGTGAAGTTTGAGCCTTCAATTGGTCTTTCCTTACTCTGGTTTAGAACCTGGTACACTTAGTGATGTCATATACCCTCCCAACCTCCCCTG
>NW_007166682.1:0-750 GCF_000164805.1 Carlito syrichta
CCGGATTCTCTTTCCGTTCTCAGCAAGATGCCCTGAATTTTCTTGTTCATGTGGATTCCAAAACACTGTGTACAAAAATGCAGATGCCCAGATATTTCCTAGGACTTGGAATCCATGGATCCTGGTTACATTTTAATAATTCGTACTAAATATTTGGCAACTGAAAAGCCCTCGGCCCCTCTACAAATAAAGTACCTACGGAAATTTAAGAATTACCAAGTTCATCTTAAGAACAAAGTAACATCCAAATACGGCAGTATGATACTATTTTTCCGGTAGTCTGTCCTTAATTGTCCTGAGGAACTTAAGGGATTTGTATTACTAGATACTCGATTACAACTCTCAACAGGACGAGATGTTGCTGGAGTCCTGAAATGACTGATTCATAATACCCACAAGCCAAATATGTCTGAAACATGAGACGAGCTCGAAACGTTGAATCTTGTTTATACTGCACCAAGACGCCCTGAGAATTTTTCGGATTGTGGAAAAATTCTGTGTATCACAGATTCCTTATTTTTCTTTACCGAGGCACCGTGTAATGTTCTGTATATGAGGACTCCCTTTACCCAGAATCCTGTTTGGAAATCCTGATTCTTGTTTTGCCATTACCAAGATGTCATGTAGTTATTGTGACAGAGGAATTGTGTAAAAGAGGTTTCTTACTTCTCCTTAGTTAGAGATAATGTAGATTCTGCATATGAGACTGCTATTACCTATGTTCCAGTTTCTAAACCCTGATTCTTGTTT
>NW_007166683.1:0-909 GCF_000164805.1 Carlito syrichta
GGTCAGTCAGGAACAGTAAGCAGCGGGAATAAAGTAAAGGGGAAATAGTGATCAGTGGCTAATCCTTGATCCCTCAGGCTCTCATAGTCATGTCATTTTAACTTCAAAAGACATGTTTTAAGAAAGGCCAATCACTTTGACAATTTGCATAACTAACCCAGCGGAAACATTACAAGAATATATTCTAATCCACAGCTGTCAATACCCTTTCTCCTTCTTCCTGTCTTCTGCATCATCCAGCCAGTTTCCCAGATGCCCATTACTTCTGCTGGTACCACAGGGAGTAACATTCACAGCCACATGCCGGTTGTATCAACCAGGAATCCCCAGAGAAAAAGAGCCCATAGGAGCTCTATGCACCTGGCTTTCAATCTAGTTATATCCATCCATAGTTACACAGATAGACAATTTCTTATTTTAAGAAATTGATGCATGTGATTATGAAGACTAAGAAGTCTAAAATCTACAGAATGAGCTAGAAGGGTGAAGAGCCATGGGAGCTGATGGTGCAGATGAACTCCAAGGCAGTCTGCCAGAAAATTCCCTCTTGCCTGGGGAGGCAGCCTTTTTGTTGAATCCAGCCTTCAACTGACTGGATGAGGGCTACCCACATTATGAGAGAAATTTGCTTACTCTGCATTTACTGGTGTGAATGTTAGCCTCATCCAAAACACCTTTCCAGTTGACAGATAAAATTAACACTTACCTGGTCATTCCTGGATAGGTCTCAGAGCAAGTTTCAATGGGATGGGATATCAATTAAACACTCACAAGAAAATCCCTGTGGCAAGATAAATCTTCCCAGTTACTTCAGGCATTTCCTAGTCAAGGGGTCAAATTCAAGTCTCCTTGCATCCATCTATATGAGAACTATTCTTGGCAGATAGCCTCTTGATTGCTTATTGGACC
>NW_007166684.1:0-743 GCF_000164805.1 Carlito syrichta
TCATACACCTTCCCTTTTTATTGCCGTCTGATTCTCCTTGCCTTTTTAGTGCGGTCTGATACTCCTTGCCGTATTTCTGCAGTCTGGTACTCCTTGCCTTATTAGTGGCGTCTGATACTCTTACATTATTAGTGCCATCTGATTCTCCTTGCCATATTAGTGGCGTCTGATATTACTTGCCTTATTAGTGCCTTCTGATACTACAAGCCTTATTTTGCCATCTGGCACTACTTACCTTATTAGTGCTGTCATATACTCCTTGCCTTTTTAACGTAATCAGTTACTACTTGAGTTATTAGCTCCGTCAGATACTCCATGCCTTCGTAGTGCCGTCTGATAATCCTTTCTTTATTATTGCCGTCTGATACAACATGCCATCTTAGTGCTGTCTGATACAAAGTTCCTTATTATTGCCATCTGATACTACTTTCCTTATTAGTGCCGTCAGATACTATATGCCTTATTAGTGCCGTCTGATACTACTTGCCTTATTAGTGCCATCTGATACTACTTGCCTTAATAGTGCCGTATGATGCTTTTTGCCTTATTAAAGCCATTTGTTACTACTTGCCTTATTAGTGCTGTCTCGTCCTAATTCCTTCTTACCATCATCTAATCCTACTTGCCTTATTAGTTCCGACTAATCCTACTTGCCTTACTTCTGCCAACTGATACTACTTGCCTTCTGAGTGTCGTCTGATACTACTTGCCTTCTTATGCGTCTGATACTACTTGCCCTCTTA
>NW_007166685.1:0-776 GCF_000164805.1 Carlito syrichta
ATTGATATTCTTGCTATTGATAAGGAAACTGAGGCTGAGAGATAGTAACTTGCTGGCTTCACTACTAAATAAACGGAACCCTAGTCACCCTGACTCCCAAACCCATATGTGTTATTTAACTTTGAAATATTACTTAAGAAATAAATCACAATGATAATAAGTGGAATGTAATGTCCTGGACTTCAGTTTGTCAAGTACATTTAATACATTAACTTTGGCCGGGCTCGGTGGCTCAGCCTGACATCCCAGCACTTTGGGAGACCAAAGTGAGTGGACTGTCTGAGCCCGTGGGTTCGAGATCCACCCGGGCAACTTGGCAAGACCTTGTCTCTACAATAAATAAAAAAATTAGCCGGGTGTGGTAGCACGCGCCTGTAGTTCTGCCTACTTAGAAGGCTGAGGTGGAAGGATCGCTGGAGCTCAGCAGGTTGAGGCTGTGGTGGCTGGCAGCATGCCACTGCACTCCAGTCTGGGCTACAGAGTGAGACTCCAACTCAAAAAAAAAATACACTCACTTAAATGCAAACACAGAAATACTATTGCTTCTGAAAGACTAATGATACCTATGATGCAAGGAACATTTATTGAGCACACATGACATCCTTAATTATTCTGAACCCTCATCAAGTTTTTATTTATTTAATCCTCTTAACAACTTTATGAAATAGGTACAGTTATCATCCCTTTGTTGCAGATAAGTAAAGGGTAATTAACCTGCCCAGTGTCATGTTGCTGTGTGAGCTGGAGTTGGAACTTGAACCCAGAAAGTCTGTCTT
>NW_007166686.1:0-787 GCF_000164805.1 Carlito syrichta
CCTAGGAGAAATTACCTAGTCATGTAAAATCAAGTTTAAAGTTCTTTCCTCTGTCTCTGTAATTGTGCATAAAAACTGCTTGGCATACTGGATCAGGGCTCTCATCCCAGAAGTCACTGCCGGCTTCATATGTGAGCCCAGACTCGAGCCTGAATAAAGACCCTCGTGTGTTTGCATTGGATCTGGCTCTTTGTGGTCTCTCGGATCCAAATCCTGGTTTTAACAGCATCAAAACACTTATGAACAATTTTCTTTCTTTAGATTCACTCTGGCCCATGATCGTATCATGGCTCTAAAACTGCTTACACTTTTTACCTCTGCCTGTCTCTAAAGAGGGGTATGCAGCAACCTAGGTAAGGTGCTATCCATTCCAATTAAAGTAAGGCTTAACTTTCTGGTCCCTGTTCGGGCTCCACTTGCTGAAGTCCAGCTCCAGTAGGTCAGGGTTTCCTGAAGGAGGAACGTTGTCAGCATAGGTGAAAACTTGGACACTGACTCTGTTGATATGTAATACAGATGCCAATTTATTTTTCTTTTAGAGTTCTTTTTATACTTTTAGTTACATACAGTTTGGCCTTCAAATGCAGATGTATTTATTTTGTTTTGGTCATTGTTCCAACCGCGTTGAAATACTGTCTCTCTTTCCTCAAATTTGTTGCAATATATACACTAATAGAAATTTTAAAGCATGCAATTTTTCACAGTGTTTTCTGTAATTATTAACCCTTACCATCTAAACTTTTAACAAATAATGTCTGATGATTTCCTAATATTTTATTTTTTTTCA
>NW_007166687.1:0-778 GCF_000164805.1 Carlito syrichta
CCATCAGATGGAGTTCACAGACACTAAGTCTGACTGTGATCTTTCATTGAAAATGAACCCTAAGGCCTGGCATGGCAGCCAATGCCTGGAATTACAGCACTCTGGAAGGCCAAGGTAGGAGAATGGTTGGAGTTCAGGAGCCCAAGTCCTGCCCGGACCACGCAGGTAGACCCCATCTCTGCACCCATCCAAATAGGGAGTCTGGTATTGAGTTGCCCATCATCACGGCCACTCCAAAGGCTGAGGGTGTGGATCACCAGAGCCTGCAATATCAAGGCTGGCTATGAATGCCCGTCATGTCCCAGGACCCAGCCTGGGCCACAGAGGCAGACCCTGTCTCCAAAAACACCAGAATTGTGCACAGATTCTCAACTACATGTGGTGTGTTCACAGATCGTCTGGCTTTAGAGACTGGAAAAATAGGATTGGGAAGAAGTAATGTCTCTGGGAGAGGGATGAGTCCGTGACCTTTGTTGATAGAAGGTCTTCATTGCCGAGTTGGATGGTCGGCCAGCCTGGGGCACATTTCTCACCTTGGAGAGTTGGGCTGGTGGGTACCCAGGCAGGGAGACTCGGGAACTCCTGCCCCAAAGTGGGGGAAGCCTTTGAAGGGAGTTGGGCCTGGAAGGTGCCAAGCTTGGGATACCCTCACGTACTGGGTTGGTGGGGGGAAGGCCTGAGGGCCAAAGGTTTGTAGGAGAATGTATTTCTTTCTTTATTCTTTCTTTCTATCTTTTTCTTTGTTTTTCTGTTTCTTTCTTTCTTTTTTCTTTCCTTC
>NW_007166688.1:0-584 GCF_000164805.1 Carlito syrichta
ACGCACACCACCATGTCCGGCTAACTTCTGTGATTTATTGTAGAGAGGACATTTCATCAAGTCGCCTGGGCTGGTCTCAAACCCCTGGGATCAGGCCATCTTCTCACCTCGTCCTCCCACAGTGCTGGAATTACAGGCTTGAGCCACCATTGAAGGGCCACCAGCAGCCCCAAGTAGAATCACGTCCCCTCCCTTTCCCGGAAAGGGGCCTAAACCCAGCCCCCACCGAAATGGCGACCCGGCAGACTCAAACGGCGACTGGAACGGGGCCTTCCGGGCTCTTCCTCCGCCCCCTTGCCCGTGCCCGCGAGAATTCCACTAAGCTCAATGAAGCTCTGCCGGCCGATCGATCAACGACTGACAGGTCGCCCTGAGCCCCTCTAAAACCCGCCGCACCCTTGCTTCAGCGCCACAGCCTGACCCTCAGGTCCTGTAGCCACCACGTTCGACCCATTTAAATCTCTTGACCTCAACGGGTGTTGAGTCTCACTGTGCGCCACCGTCTTGCAGCCGTGCCCGACCAAAAATTTCCTTTTCCTCCCCACATGGCATAGCCTCATCTTTGTCGGTTTGATGGGGTCAAA
>NW_007166689.1:0-1108 GCF_000164805.1 Carlito syrichta
ATGAAGCTGTGCCGGCCGATCGATCAACGACTGACAGGTCGCCCTGAGCCCCTCTAAAACCCGCCGCACCCTTGCTTCAGCGCCACAGCCTGACCCTCAGGTCCTGTAGCCACCACGTTCGACCCATTAAATCTCTTGACCTCAACGGGTGTTGAGTCTCACTGTGCGCCACCGTCTTGCAGCCGTGCCCGACCAAGAATTTCCTTTTCCTCCCCACATGGCATAGCCTCATCTTTGTCAGTTTGATGGGGTCAAAGGATATCTTTTCCTTTTAGAGACGGGGTCTCACTCCGTCATCCAGGCTGGGCTGCAGTGGCACCATCATAGCTCACCTTCGCCTCAAACTTCTGAGCTGAAGCAGACCTGGCACCTCAACCTCCTGAGTAGCTGGGACTCCAGGTGCACACCACCATGCCCGGCTCGTTTTTATTTATTCTTATTCATTCTTTGAATTTTTTTTTTTTTTTTTTTTTTTTTTTGTGAACGAGGTCTCACTATGTCACCCAGTCTGGTGAGGAATTCTTGGGCTCAAGCGATCCTCCCACCTCGGCCTCCCAAAGTGCTGGGATTACAAGTGTGAGTCACCACGCCCCACCTGAATATCTTTTTTAAAATTGTGTATTTCTTTTGTTCTCAGTGAAGAGGAACCTACTTTCACGGGCTCCTTGGCCATGTGTCGCTCTTATTTTGTGCATGACTGATTCCTGTCCTTGGCGAGTTTCCCCATGAGGCATCCGTCGCCTTTGAGTGGGGAGGTGAGAGCTTTTGGTAGATCCAGGATATGGAGCCTTTTCATCCCTTGTAAACATCTTCTTCCTTGGTCACTTGCTGCAGGGTTTTTCCATAGTTCTTCAACGTGTGTAACTTTGAAACTTTTTTGTAGCAAAAGCTTCCAGAGGATTTCACCATCCACTGAATAATGAAACAGGCTTTTCTCATTACATGGCTTCCCTGGAGCCCTTTGATAGTTCCAAAAACTTAAGTTTTTGTTTTATCTGCCGTTTTTTTGGGAGTATATGTTAAAGCTAACGGCCTCCTCCCTGCCCCCAAATATTGAGCCGTCGTCTTAGCACAGTTTAATAAATAGCCCATCCAGCCGGGCTCGGTG
>NW_007166690.1:0-704 GCF_000164805.1 Carlito syrichta
CTCGGCCTCCCAAAGTGCTGGGATTACAAGTGTGAGTCACCACGCCCCACCTGAATATCTTTTTTAAAATTGTGTATTTCTTTTGTTCTCAGTGAAGAGGAACCTACTTTCACGGGCTCCTTGGCCATGTGTCGCTCTTATTTTGTGCATGACTGATTCCTGTCCTTGGCGAGTTTCCCTATGAGGCATCCGTCGCCTTTGAGTGGGGAGGGGAGAGCTTGTGGTAGATCCAGGATATGGAGCCTTTTCATCCCTTGTAAACATCTTCTTCCTTGGTCACTTGCTACAGGGTTTTTCCATAGTTCTTCGACGTGTGTAACTTTGAAACTTTTTTGTAGCAAAAGCTTCCAGAGGATTTCACCATCCACTGAATAATGAAACAGGCTTTTCTCATTACATGGCTTCCCTGGAGCCCTTTGATAGTTCCAAAAACTTAAGTTTTTGTTTTATCTGCCGTTTTTTTGGGAGTATATGTTAAAGCTAACGGCCTCCTCCCTGCCCCCAAATATTGAGCCGTCGTCTTAGCACAGTTTAATAAATAGCCCATCCAGCCGGGCTCGGTGGCTCAGCCTGCAATTCCGCGCCTTCGGGAGGCTGCGGTGAGTGGATTGCCTGAGTCCGCGGGTTCGAGACCCGCCTGGGCAGGCGAGACCTCATCTCTACAATAAATCCAAAAAATCACCGGGCGTGGTAGCGCGTGCCTG
>NW_007166691.1:0-722 GCF_000164805.1 Carlito syrichta
ACAAAAAAGACGCTTCCCCATGCATCATGATGGGCGTCCATGGCCTGGCAGGAAATGTCAGAGTGGGCGGGAGACCATGGGGAGACTGGAGAGGAAGGGGCCCTCTCCCTGCCCATAGGTGGAAGACAGAGTGACAAGAACCTGGGCTGACCGTGGTATTGTTGCACTGCCTTGAACTCTCTGTTCCCGACAGTGGCCCTAGCTCGGGGCAGTCTGTTCCATGAGCACACATGCATCTTTGCAGTGGAACACGAGTGTGAATGGTGGGGGCAGGCCTTCTGGGGCACGTGGCCTAAGGCATGGGACAGACCTGCCTGGTGGCCACCTTTGAAACCTCCCACGAATGACAGACCAGAAAGTGTCTTTCCTCTCCCATCCCTGAGGGTGTCTACTTGTGCTGGGTGGCAGAGATGGTGGTGGTGTTGGTGGTGGTATTATTATTTGGAGTTGGAATCCCGCACTGTCGCCCAGGTCAGAGTGCAGGGGCACACTCACTGCCTCTGCGGACTCCACCTGCTGGGCCCAAGGTATCCTCCTACCTTGGACACCGAGTGACTGGAAACACAGGCCTGTGCCACCATGCTCAGCTAATCTTTGGATTTATTTTTGATGGCGAAGTCGAGGTTTCACCCCATGTCCCGGGCTGCTGTCGATCCCACAGCCTCAGGCCGTCCACTTGCCTGGGCCTCTGAAGGGATGAGATGACAAGTTGAGCCCTGAGC
>NW_007166692.1:0-730 GCF_000164805.1 Carlito syrichta
GAGAACTACGTACACCCATCGTAATCATCAATTCCACCCGAGTAGATACTAAGCTGGTTAAAGGACTCATGGGATGGGTCACCACAATTGCATCTCATGTAAAGGAATGGGCAGGACTTGCGGGTCTTGGGATCTGTCTTGTACTTCTATGCCTCCCTTTTGTCCAGTGCATGTGTAATGCTCGGCAACAGCACAAGAAGGGGCAGGCCCTCGTGGTGTAGGCTCTCGCGGCCATGGAGGCTGGTCGATCTCCCCAAGTGTGGTTTGGACTGCTAGGGAAGTAGCCAAAGACGGGTAAGATCCCCTGGGAACGTTACCAACCTAAGACAGGGGACAGGCCAGCGCTGCTTGTATTCCCAATGACGGGTAAGGAACATTTCTGCAAGGGACAACCTAAGACAGGCATTCTCTCGTTCATAAAACAAAAAAGGGGGAGATGTGGAGAGCGCGGCCTGAGCCAAGATGGCGCCCGGGACCTCTGCCAAGTCCCATGATTAGGCGCATGATATACCGCCGGGCCCTCCTTCACTGCGCACCACGCAAGCGCAACGCTGCAGAGCCTATGAACTGCTGACACGCTGGTACGGGACTTGTGGGTGGAGACCAAGGGATATAAGTACGGGACAACGGGGAAGAGAGAAGAGCTGGCATGGTGTAAAGGCTGAATAACCCGCTTTGAGAAGAACACGTTGTTGTTGCCTCCTTCCTGCTGGTCAAGGGTGAGCGACAA
>NW_007166693.1:0-1132 GCF_000164805.1 Carlito syrichta
GAGGGCCAGTTACTGTGACACATATTATAAAGGATGACAATCCCTGGAGTATCCCATACAAATGAAGGACAATCACTGTGGCGCTGATTACAGAGGAATACAGTAACTAGTGCCCTGATCACAGAGAAGGCATAGTCTCTGGGACATAAATCACAAAGCAGAGACAGTCACTGAGTAATCCAACACAGAGCAGGGCCAGTATCTAGGACAGTTATCAGAGAAGAGGGCTGTTCACTAAGGCAACCATCACAGGAGAGAGTCAGTCACTAGCACACACTTAACAGTGGCATCCTCATTATGGCTGCACCCTGCACAGAGGGGAGTGAGTAACTGTGGTACCCATTATAAGAGGGCCATTCATTGGTGCATCCATTATAGAGAAGAGCCAGGTATTGAGCTCATTGCTAGGGAAACCATTATAGTGAAGGACCATTCACTGGGGCACCCATCACAGAGGAGGCCCAGTCACTGGTGCACCCAAAATGGAGGAAAGCCAGATACTGGGATGTCGGTGACCTGCACTGACCAAGGGGGGGTTAGGACCGCACCGGTGAATCAGAACGGAGAGAAGAAACCACACGGAGGCAGCTCTTCTGGGAACAGTCTGGCCAAGACTGAAGCCAATTTTATTCAAACTTTTTCCAACTTATATACCATTTTCTATAATCTCCAGCAGTGTGACAATTACTTGCTGGGGGCATACAAATTCATTGATGTGTAACGCGCTTTACAAATCATGTACCATCACAAGACTTTCAGGTTCCCAGTGAACAATTACAATTCCATGATGTATGAATCACAGGTGCACAATTTCAATACAGATTGTTCAAAATGTTTTCCACAATGTTCAATAAATCATTCATATTATACTCTAAGTTCTAAACCCTGATTAAAAAACTTTCCAAGTTAACTCTAAGTTCAATCCAATTTTACTAACTTTTAATATTTTTGACGATTAATATTATTAACTCAACACTATACTATAATCTATAAGTTTACTTAAATGACTTAATTTTATTACCTTAATTTTATACTATTTATTTTTATAATTCTTATAACCTACTACATTTCTATACTGCCCTATGATTGTATATTAATTACCTATGAACTTATCCTTAACCTAAAATTTTTA
>NW_007166694.1:0-525 GCF_000164805.1 Carlito syrichta
GAAGCCAATTTTATTCAAACTTTTTCCAACTTATATACCATTTTCTATAATCTCCAGCAGTGTGACAATTACTTGCTGGGGGCGTACAAATTCATTGATGTGTAACGCGCTTTACAAATCATGTACCATCACAAGACTTTCAGGTTCCCAGTGAACAATTACAATTTCATGATGTATGAATCACAGGTGCACAATTTCAATACAGATTGTTCAAAATGTTTTCCACAATGTTCAATAAATCATTCATATTATACTCTAAGTTCTAAACCCTGATTAAAAAACTTTCCAAGTTAACTCTAAGTTCAATCCAATTTTACTAACTTTTAATATTTTTGACGATTAATATTATTAACTTAACACTATAATATAATCTATAAGTTTACTTAAATGACTTAATTTTATTACCTTAATTTTATACTATTTATTTTTATAATTCTTATAACCTACTACATTTCTATACTGCCCTATGATTGTATATTAATTACCTATGAACTTATCCTTAACCTAAAATTTTTTTTTTTTTTT
>NW_007166695.1:0-921 GCF_000164805.1 Carlito syrichta
GGTGGCTTCTATGTGATGTCTTTTTTTAGTGCCTTAAACTAGATCCTATCAAACATGACATAACAAGTTACTATGAGTTCCTTTTGGTGCCATAAGTGTGAAATTCATGCATCAGTAGTAAGCATTTTCTATGAACTTATTGAAGACTCTTCTTATTCGACAAGAGAATACTACAATTTATAAATAATGTCTTTTAAAAAGAAATCCTAAAGATTAAGTAATTGATGAGCCCATTGCTTTTTTTTCTACTTGCTCCTGCCTTAGGGATGGAGGTGAATCGGGAAGGGAAACTGACTGTATCTTGAGCTAGGTGTAAGGAAAAGTGAATATCCATGATAACCTGTTTGCCATTCTAGATGCATTTTCTTATGATATTATTATTATTATTATTATTATTATTATAAGTGACTCTTTGATGCGGCCAGGGTATTGCACTATCTTGGCAAGTTTTGAGGACTGGCTCAGCATCTGATCACCAATTAACCCTTTCAGTGATGGAAATATGTTTTAGTGATCAAGAAAATGTGTCTTTACATGGTTTGCAAACAGGGTTCTGCCTGGATTCTATTTCTGTGATGTCTTTGAGTTTAGAAGGCACTTTTCATTTTTTCTTCAAATGTTAACCGTCATTCATGTTGTAAATTTTCTCTAACCATCACCTACTCCCCCTCTGACTTTAACAACCCTTGTTTTAGTAATCTGGATAACAGATTAGACCTGTTTGTTCAAACTGTTTATTAATTCAGCAAACATACAACTCTGTTTAAGCTTTTAGGGAGCTTTCTGGTGAGATATTGATGTATATGTTAGTTTGCAGATTTTGCCTTTATTGGATTTTTAGGAGGATTTTAAAATGATCCCTAGTTCTAGTCTTATGATTAATATTGAGTTTCACACACAAAATTAGATTAAAGAATTATT
>NW_007166696.1:0-803 GCF_000164805.1 Carlito syrichta
CGACTACTTAACTGGTTTAACACATTGGGTAATTACTCTGCCGACTTGCTTGTTGGCTTAACAAATCGGCTGATTAGTCGGCCGACTACTTAGCTCGGTTAAGTAGGTGACGAACGAGTTGACTCACAAGTGAGCAAGGTTAACTAGTGTCCTGCTGGTTTCCTGACCTAACTATTCAGTCGATTTTTTGGCTGACAAGCTAGCTGACCCAACTAGTCGGCCGACTAGTTAGCTAGGCTAAATTGTCAGCTGACAAGTTGGTCGACTAGCCGGCCGATTTTTTAGCTGACCTAACTAGTCGTCTGGGTAGTCGGCCAACGGGTGAGCTGACCTAACTAGTAGGCCAGTGAGTGAGCCCACTGGGCAGCTGACTAAACTAGTCGGCCATTGAGTGAGTCGACTGGTCAGCTGACTTAGCTAGTTGGCTGAATAGTGAGTCCAATGGTCAGCAGAATTAACTAGTCGCCCAGTGAGTGAGCTGACAGGTCAGCTGACTGTAGTCAGTTGCCGAGTGATCCAATAGTTTAGAAGACTTAACTAGTCAGTTGTCGAGTGAGCTGACTTAACTAGTTGGCCTGCTAGTGAGCCGACGGCTGAGCTGCCTTAAGTTGTCAGCCAGTGAGCAAGCCAACTGGTGAGCTGTCTTAAAAAGTGGGCTGGTAAGCAAGCCAACTAGTTAAGTGTCCTGTTTGCATGCAAACAAGCCCACAAGTTAGTTTACCTATTGGATGGTGAATGAGCCGACTAGTTTTCTGACAGTTTGGCAAGCGAGTAAGCTGACTAGTTAGCTGACCTGATGGAAA
>NW_007166697.1:0-929 GCF_000164805.1 Carlito syrichta
TTAATTAGATAGTCATGTGGGCTAGCCAACTGGCTAAACTAGCTAACCACCTAGGAAGCGAGCTGGGTAGCCTGCTCGCTTAACATGCTGACTTAACTAGCTAGCCAGCTGGCTAGTCAGTTGACTTAGCTAGCTCCTACCTAGCCAGGCGTCTAGCCAGCTGTCTTAACTAGCTGACATAACCAGCTAGACAGCCTTCTAGCCAGCTGACTTAACTAGTTAGCTACCTATGTATCCTGCTGGCTTGCAAGTTGACTTACCTACCTACCTACCAAGCTAACCAGTTGACTAGCGAGCTGACTTAACTAGATGACTTAGCTAGCTAGCTAGCTGGCTAGACAGCTTACTTAACTAGTTAGCTACCCAGCTAAGCAGCTAGCTAGCCATCTGATTTAGCAAGCTGACTTAACTAGCTAGCCAGCTGACAACTCACTGACTTATCTAGTTAGCTACCCAGCTAGTCAGGTGGTTAGTCACCTGACTTAACTAGCTGATTTAACTTTCAAGACAGCTGATTTAACCAGCTGACTTAACTAGCTAACTACATAAAGAGTCAGCTGAATTTTCTAGATGAAATAATTAGTTTGCTACCTAGCTAACTATCTAGTTAGCTAGCCAACTTAACTAGCTGACTTAACTAGCTACATAGCTGACATAACTAGCTGACTTAGCTAGCTAGCTACCTCGCAAATGAGCTGACGAAACTAGCTGAAATAACTAGCTAGCCAGCTGTCTAGCCATTGTACTTCATTAGTTTTTTAAGTAGCTAGCTAGCTGGCTAGCCAACTCGCTTAATGACGTTACTTAACTAGCTTGCCAGCTGGTTTGCTAGCAGACTTAACTACTTGAATAACTAGCTAGGCAGTTGACAAGTCATGTGACTAACTAGCTGACTTAACTTGTTTTCCAGCAGGTTAGCCAGCTGACTT
>NW_007166698.1:0-548 GCF_000164805.1 Carlito syrichta
AACAAGTTAGTTGACTAGCAAGCTGATTAGCCAGCTGACTTAAGTATCTAGCTCAATAGCTAGCTGACCTGCTAGGTGAATTAGCTAGCTAACTGGCAATCCAGATGATTTAACTAGTTGACTAGCTAGTTGGCTGGCTAGCTGGCTAGCCAGCTGACTTAAGTAGCTAGTTACATGGTTGGCTAGATGATTAGCCAGCTGGATTAACTAGCTACATACCTGGCTGGCTAGTTGGCTAGGCTGATGGCTTGCTAGCTAGCAGGCTGACCAGCTTGCTAGCCAGCTGTCTTAAATAGCCAGCCCTCTGGCTGGACAGTAAGATAGCCAGCCTGCCTAACTAGTCAGTCACCCTGCTGGTCACCGGCAAGCCAGCTGACTTAACTAGCTGGCCGCCCACCTGACAAACCTGCTAAATAACCAGCTTAATTTGCCAGACATCTAACTATCCAGCCGGCTATCCAGCTGACTTAACAATCTGTCTTAAATAGATAGCCATCCAGCTAACCAGCTGGCTAAAGTAGGTAACCACCTAGCAAGCAAATTGGCTA
>NW_007166699.1:0-882 GCF_000164805.1 Carlito syrichta
ACATACTGGAACAAAAGCTAATCAATCAGTTTACCAGGAAATAACAGCTAAAAAATCTTAAGAAGAAAAACAGTTTAGAAAGAAAAAGAGATATAAAATAATTCTGCTGTGCATTTTTCATAGGATATAATAAGATTTTATTTTAGACTGTCACTTCCTAATATTGAAAATTATGTTGTCTTATAATACACTGGTTACTATTCATATGTACACATTTGATATTATATCCTTGTCTCAGAGGCGACCTTCTGAATAGGCCTTCATAGGCCTCAGCTGTGTGGTTACATATGTTGGCTCCCAACAGATCATAGCTTTTAATGGATTCTCACAGGGATCGAGTGAAATGGTGATCATTTGAGGCATGCTTTTTAGTCATCCCCCTCTCTGTGGGAGGCAGCGGTCATGTAGGCACTGAGCACAGGACCCAGACACGTCACCTGGTTCCACATACATTTTAACTGTTGGGGGCATATAATCTTGGGCACGTCAGGTATATTCTCCTTGTCTTCCTGTGGCCATCTGTTCATTGGCAATTAATAACAGAATATCGTTTTGAAGTTGTGCTGTGATTGTTTATGTGATTGTACTCCAAATATAGCAGAGGCTTAGTAAATATTGATATTTGCTTTTCTTTTTGTTAAGGTAATCTTTTTTTAGGCTCATTGGAGTCTTTAGAGAGCTTTTTTTGGTGCAATTATATGGAAATAACTGAGAAGTAATGTCCATACTTTTTTTACTTGCAACAAGTAAAGCATTTTGCAAAGGCTATGTTCACGTGAATCTAGCTAGAGGCATACTTGGTCTTGCACCAGTGCTACATTTTGAAATGTTTGCTAAAGCATAGAAGCAAAATATGCTGCTACAAGAAAGAGAATGTTGAAC
>NW_007166700.1:0-747 GCF_000164805.1 Carlito syrichta
CAGATCATAGCTTTTAATGGATTCTCACAGGGATCCAGAGAAATGGTGATCATTTGAGGCATGCTTTTTAGTCATCCCCCTCTCTGTGGGAGGCAGCGGTCATGTAGGCACTGAGCACAGGACCCAGACACGTCACCTGGTTCCACATACATTTTCACTGTTGGGGGCATATAATCTTGGGCACGTCAGGTATATTCTCCTTGTCTTCCTGTGGCCATCTGTTCATTGGCAATTAATAACAGAATATCGTTTTGAAGTTGTGCTGTGATTGTTTATGTGATTGTACTCCAAATATAGCAGAGGCTTAGTAAATATTGATATTTGCTTTTCTTTTTGTTAAGGTAATATTTTTTTTAGGCTCATTGGAGTCTTTAGAGAGCTTTTTTTGGTGCAATTATATGGAAATAACTGAGAAGTAATGTCCATACTTTTTTTACTTGCAACAAGTAAAGCATTTTGCAAAGGCTATGTTCACGTGAATCTAGCTAGAGGCATACTTGGTCTTGCACCAGTGCTACATTTTGAAATGTTTGCTAAAAGCATAGAAGCAAAATATGCTGCTACAAGAAAGAGAATGTTTGAACAAAGATGGACAAAAAAAGAAACCCACCGGCATGACTCAAGTTTTCCAGGCATCGTTCAGTCTCTAGAGGAAGCTAGAGGAACTCTCAGGCTTTTAGGCCCCCAAATCTTGACTGTCTCTTCGTAGGACTGATCCTGAAGCTGTCTTGAGAATGGTACTTGTGC
>NW_007166701.1:0-883 GCF_000164805.1 Carlito syrichta
GAGGCCAAAGTGAGTGGACTGTCTGAGCCCGTGGGTTCGAGACCCACCCGGGCAACTTGACAAGACCTTGTCTCTACAATAAATACAAAATTAGCCAGGCGTGGTAACACGCGCCTGTAGTTCTGGCTACTTAGAAGGCTGAGGTGGAAGGATTGCTGGAGCCCAGCAGATTGAGGCTGCGGTGGCCGGGAGCGTGCCACTGCACTCCGGTCTGGGCTATAGAGTGAGAATCCGACTCAAAAAAAATACACTCACTTAAATGCAAACACAGGAATACTATTGCTTCTGAGAGACTAATCATATCTATGATGCAAGGAACATTTATTGAGCACACACGGCATCCTTAATTATTCTGAACCCTCATCAAGTTTTTATTTATTTAATCCTCATAAAAACTTTTTGAAATAGGTACAGTTATCATCCCTTTGTTGCAGATAAGTAAAGGGTAATTAACCTGCCCAGTGTCATGTTGCTGTGTGAGCTGGAACTGGAACTTGAACCCAGGAAGTCTTGGGCGTAGCTTTCCTGATACATAAATCTAAAACCTGGTCAGTACACCCAAAGCAAGAGAGCCACTGGTTCTACCAATCTGGTAGCTTTTTTTTACTATGATTACTGCTTGGGAGAAGAAAAAAAAATAGTCATTGAAATTTCACTAGAGATTTAAACATTAAATCAAGAGTTTGAAGCATGACTCGTTTTAAGCCAGTTGAGTTTATCTACATTAACTTCAGCTAACAACTCAGGGTATATCTACTATAGTTGCCACTATTTGTTGGAGAAAAAAACAATTTTCCTCTTTTAGCAAGGATGAGCAAATAATTTGTTTTGTAGCTAAGACTTAACTATGATTGGATTAAGCATTTTCTTCAGATGTTAAATA
>NW_007166702.1:0-756 GCF_000164805.1 Carlito syrichta
AGCCAGGCTATTTATTATCTTGATTCATCTATTCTTCCTTTCTTCCAAATTTTGGATCTTCCCATCCCCTTCCCTGGGGCTTAGCCTCCATGAAGGGCGATAATTCGTGGGAGATTACTTAGTGCTAAGGCACTGGGGATGAATGAAGTGGTGGAACTGTACAGTTGTGTCTTTGTCATCGGTCTACACTGAGGCATGTTGGGATGTCCTCCCTCCTGATGACCAGGTTTGACGATATCTGCTTCTTGTGGCCTCAAACGTGTAGCATGGAATTCTGACAGAAACCAGACATCTCAGCTGCTTTCACACTCCTCATGTACCCCATTCCCAGACCCAACCTCATTTTTTCTTGATTACTCCCAGATCTCTGCCCAGAAAATGGTACAGAGCCCCCTTTTCAGGACTTTAAAATCCCTATCGCACATCTTCTCTCCTTAACTCACTCAAGATGACCTCTCTCTCTCTCTATTTTTTTTTTTGAGTTGGAGTCTCACTCTGTCCCCCAGACTGGAGTGCAGTGGCCGCTCCCGGCCACCGCAGCCTTGACCTGCTGGGCTCCGGCGATCCTTCAGCCTCAGCCTTCCAAGTAGCCGGAACTACAGGCGTGCGCTACCACGCCCGGCTAATTTTTTGATTTATTGTAGAGATGAGGGCTCGCCAACTTGCCCAGGCGGGTCTCGAACCCACGGGCTCAGGCAATCCACTCACCTCAGACTCGCAAGTGCTGGGATTACAGGCTGAGCCACCGAGCCTGGG
>NW_007166703.1:0-725 GCF_000164805.1 Carlito syrichta
AGGTAAATACATAGAGTCAGAAAATGAAATACAATGGCCTCTCTTTTTATCAGCAAGCAGAAATGCCATACCCTTTTCACCTGGCATAGTAGCCATAGGGCAGAATCACCCCTTTTTTGAAATGTGGCATACTATAGGATACTCTTCCAGGTATAGAAAAAGGTCACACTTCCCATGCACTAACTATGCATTAGACTCCCTGCTAAGTGCTTTACATAGATTCACTGACTTAATCCTCACAACAATTCTTTGAAATAGGTAGTTATTGTCCCCCCTTTTTCAGATGAGGGAATGGAAGCTCAAAGAGGTAAAGAAACATCATGAGGGTCTCACATGAAGGTAGAAAAGAGTGGCTCCAAACCCGGTAGTCCACTGGTTGACTGTGAGCACTGCATTGTCAAGTAAAGGAAATATGCCAATTAGGTTTAAAAAAAGGTCCTCAATCAGTCACTTAGATAGAAAAACTAGGAATTTTAGTGTCTTTGCTCTCTTTTTTGCTAATGTTTGGAAGTGCATATAAATATGCAAACTTGGAACAGCCAAATGATATTTATTTATTCAAGCATTTATTTATTTGTTCATTTAGCAAACACCGAATTCCTAGCAGTGAGCACACATTGCTCTGTGGAATCTCTCTCTCTCTCTCTCTCTCTCTCTCTCTCTGGGTGTGTGTGTGTGTGTGTGTGTGTGTGTGTGTGTGTGTGTGTGTGTGCGTGTTGTGTGTG
>NW_007166704.1:0-801 GCF_000164805.1 Carlito syrichta
CAGGTATAGAAAAAGGTCACACTTCCCATGCACTAACTATGCATTAGACTCCCTGCTAAGTGCTTTACATAGATTCACTGACTTAATCCTCACAACAATTCTTTGAAATAGGTAGTTATTGTCCCCCCTTTTTCAGATGAGGCAATGGAAGCTCAAAGAGGTAAAGAAACATCATGAGGGTCTCACATGAAGGTAGAAAAGAGTGGCTCCAAACCCGGTAGTCCACTGGTTGACTGTGAGCACTGCATTGTCAAGTAAAGGAAATATGCCAATTAGGTTTAAAAAAAGGTCCTCAATCAGTCACTTAGATAGAAAAACTAGGAATTTTAGTGTCTTTGCTCTCTTTTTTGCTAATGTTTGGAAGTGCATATAAATATGCAAACTTGGAACAGCCAAATGATATTTATTTATTCAAGCATTTATTTATTTGTTCATTTAGCAAACACCGAATTCCTAGCAGTGAGCACACATTGCTCTGTGGAATCTCTCTCTCTCTCTCTCTCTCTCTCTCTCTCTCTCTGGGTGTGTGTGTGTGTGTGTGTGTGTGTGTGTGCGTGTTTGTGTGTTGGGGGCAATGTCAAAGATGAGGAAGATATGGATTCTGCCCTAAGAAGCTGACATTGCCATTGGGGAAACAAGTGGATATATATTCAACAGTATGACAAAAGAATAAGAGCTAATAGTGAGGAGAGATAAAAGCTTTGGGAATCTAGAAGAGGAGTGTCTCCAGTTTGGATGGGGATGAGGAGGACTGGACCAAGCATGATGATGGACTGATGCTGGTGTTGCAGTGGCCACCTC
>NW_007166705.1:0-932 GCF_000164805.1 Carlito syrichta
CAGTCAGATATATGCTACTGTTAATCCTATCTCCCTCCCCCCACCATAGTTTCCCAGTACGGTCAGTCATTTTCGTATAGTATTGCATTGGATGTTTAAGGTCCATTATATGAGTGAGAACATGTGATACTCGGATCTTTGTTTCTGTGAGAGGTCACTCATTATTATAGACTCTAGTTCCATCCAGGTTGCTGCGAAATTCATGATTTTGTTCTTTTTTATGGCTGCGCAGTATTCCATCGTGTATATGTACCACATTTTTTTAATCCAGTCCTCTTTTGACGGGTAGCATGGCTGTTTCCAGGTTCTTGCTGTTGTGAACAATGCTGCAATAAACATGCGTGTGCAGGTATCTTTTTTATAGAGTGATTTGTGTTCTTCAGGATATATTCCCAGTAGGGGGATTGCGGGGTCATATGGGAGGTTGGTATTTAGAGCTTTTAAGAATCGCCACACTGCTTTCCACAGAGGTTGCACTAGTTTACACTCCCACCAACAGTGTAGAAGTGTTCCCTTTTCACCACACCCTCTCCAGCAGCTGTTATTTTTTGAGTTGTTGATAATTGCCATTCTGACTGGGGTTAGGTGGTATCTCAGTGTGGTTTTGATTTGCATCTCCCTGATGATTAGTGAGATTGAACATTTCTTCATGTGTTTGTTGGCTACTCAGATGTCTTCCTTTGTGAAGTATCTGTTCATATCTTTTGCCCATTTTATAATGGGGTTGTTTGTTTTTTTCTTTTCAGCACGTTTGAGTTCCTTGTAGATCCAGGATGTTAAGCCTTTGTCGGACCTGGAGGTGGCAAATACTTTTTCCCAGTCTGTAGGCTGTCTCCCTGCTCTCTTGATGGTTTCTTTGGCTTTGCAGAAGCTTGTCAGTTTAATAAGGTCCCATTGGCCTATTTTCTCTCTTATGAGCTGTGGGTTTGGGT
>NW_007166706.1:0-675 GCF_000164805.1 Carlito syrichta
GGTATTCAGAGCTTTTAAGAATCACCACACTGCTTTCCACAGAGGTTGCACTAGTTTACACTCCCACCAACAGTGTAGAAGTGTTCCCTTTTCACCACACCCTCTCCAGTAGCTGTTATTTTTTGAGTTGTTGATAATTGCCATTCTGACTGGGGTTAGGTGGTATCTCAGTGTGGTTTTGATTTGCATCTCCCTGATGATTAGTGAGATTGAACATTTCTTCATGTGTTTGTTGGCTACTCAGATGTCTTCCTTTGTGAAGTATCTGTTCATATCTTTTGCCCATTTTATAATGGGGTTGTTTGTTTTTTTCTTTTCAGCACGTTTGAGTTCCTTGTAGATCCAGGATGTTAAGCCTTTGTCGGACCTGGAGTTGGCAAATACTTTTTCCCAGTCTATAGGCTGTCTCCCTGCTCTCTTGATGGTTTCTTTGGCTTTGCAGAAGCTTGTCAGTTTAATAAGGTCCCATTGGCCTATTTTCTCTCTTATGAGCTGTGGGTTTTGGGTTTTGTTCAAGAATTGGATGCCAGTTCTGATTTCCATGAGGGTTTTTCCTTCATTTTCTAAGTTTCTTATGGTTTGAGGTTTTACATTTATGTCTCTGATACATTTGGAATTAACCTTTGTGCATGGGGATAGATAGGGGTCCTGTTTCAATCTTCTGCATGTGGTCAG
>NW_007166707.1:0-792 GCF_000164805.1 Carlito syrichta
CCTTTTGTTTTTTGTTGCAGCGTAGGGGTGGGGCTTTGTCTCCTGTTTCACGCTGTTGCCTTAGGAACTGAGGTAAAGTTTGTTGATAGGTGGGCGGGGCAATGGAAGTCTCTGCCTGAAGAATAGCAAGGTAGTTTGCCCAGATCTGTTTTTCTCTACTTGTCTGGGTCCCCCGGCTTGGGGTCTCACACTGAATGCCTCAGCCAGGGTGGGCCTGGAGTTCCAGAGCTCCAAAGCTCCAAAGGGCAGGCAGTGGGCGGCAAGAGTGGCTCTGGGTCCCCCACAGGGTACTTCAGCCAGGAATGGGACCGGTGTCTCTGAGGGGCGGGCGCCCAGAGCCTTCCTGTGTGACCGGCAGTGCCGGGTGCCGGGCTGGAGACAATGCAGCCGGGGAGAGAGCCAGAGGGAGCAGGGACCCAAAACTTCCCTGCATGCTGCCATATCTGGCCTTAGGAAATGAGGTAAATTTTGTTGCTAGGTGGGAGGGGCAATGGAAGTCTCTGCCTGGAGAATGGTGAGGCAGTTTAAGCAGATCTGTTTTTCTCCGCTTGTCTGGGTCCTCCGGCTTGGGGTCTCATGCTGAGTGCCTCAGCCAGGGTGGACCCAGAGTTCCAGAGCTCCAAAGTTCCAAAGGGCAGGCGGTGAGTGGCAAGAGTGGTGCTGGGCCCCCTACAGAGTACTTCAGCCAGGAATGGGACTGGTGTCTCTGAGGGGTGGGCACCCTGAGCCTCCCTGTGTGACCGACGGCTTGGTGCCAGGTGCCCAGGCTGGAGACAATGCATCAGGGGAGGG
>NW_007166708.1:0-728 GCF_000164805.1 Carlito syrichta
TTGTCTGGGTCCCCCGGCTTAGGGTCTCACACTGAATGCCTCAGCCAGGGTGGGCCTGGAGTCCAGAGCTCCAAAGCTCCAAAGGGCAGGCAGTGGGCGTCGAGAGTGGCTCTGGGTCCCCCACAGGGTACATCAGCCAGGAATGGGACCGGTGTCTCTGAGGGGCGGGCGCCCAGAGCCTTCCTGTGTGACCGGCAGTGCCGGGTGCCGGGCTGGAGACAATGCAGCCGGGGAGAGAGCCGGATGGAGCAGGGACCCAAAACTTCCCCGCACGCTGCCATATCTGGCCTTAGGAAATGAGATAAATTTTGTTGCTAGGTGGGTGGGGCAATGGAAGTCTCTGCCTGGAGAATGGTGAGGCAGTTTAAGCAGATCTGTTTTTCTCCGCTTGTCTGGGTCCTCCGGCTTGGGGTCTCATGCTGAGTCCCTCAGCCAGGGTGGACCCGGAGTTCCAGAGCTCCAAAGTTCCAAAGGGCAGGCGGTGAGTGGCAAGAGTGGTGCTGGGTCCCCTACAGAGTACTTCAGCCAGGAATGGGACTGGTGTCTCTGAGGGGTGGGCACCCTGAGCCTCCCTGTGTGACCGACGGCTTGGTGCCAGCTGCCTGGGCTGGAGACAATGCATCAGGGGAGGGATCTGGAGGGGGCTGGGACTGGAGACTTCCACACACGAGTAGAACAGCAGCAGTGGGGGGGGGGCGCAATATCTGGCCTTGTGTGGGACTGAAGTG
>NW_007166709.1:0-880 GCF_000164805.1 Carlito syrichta
GTCCCAGTAAAAGGAGTACTTGGCAGAGAACACAGGTACATATGGGCCACGCTTCCAAAAATAATAAGAAAATAGCAAGGTGGGAAGCACAGTAGAAAAGACCTTTTAACGTCCAGCAGCAGAATGGATTTTTAGATTACTGGAATGATCCAGACATAAGCCAAAGCCACAAGCATTACAGATGTGATGATCTCCACCGTGTGTACAATGTCCACAACCTTGATTAACAATTGTGCCAGTGTCCATACGGTCAGATTCAGAATGGGATCAAAGTCACAGAAGATATTCTGAATTTGATTTGGACCACAAAATGGCAGTGTGAATATCCAAGCAATTTCAGGGAGTGGTATAAAGAAGCCACAGAAGCAACAACCTAGAGTCAGCTGAGTGTAGAGCTGAGGTGTCATGATTGTGGGGTAGTGAAGGGGGTTACAGATGGCCAAATATCTATCCATAGCCATGGTGGTAAGCAAACCTCAGTGACGCCAAAGCAGTGAAAGAAGTACATCTGCAAAAGGCAACCAGCCAGGGAGAGTGTCTTCTCACTGACAAGGCTGGAGAACATCTTGAGAATGGTGGTTGTGGTATACATGGAGTGCATTTATCAGTGTCTCTCCTTCCTGGAGATCTGGTATACCAGAAGGGAATCCAGTTTGATGGCAAAGAAGACCATAAGATTCTCAATGATGGTGACTAGGCAAATGAGGAACAGGAGAATAAAGAGCAAAAACCCACCTTCTTGCAAGTGAGGAAAGTCAGTGAATATAAATTCAATCGCTGCTGTCTGACTTTTAATTGTCATCTTCCCAGCTGTGAGGCAAAAAAAGAAGAAACGAGACCTTTGGACATCTAGGTAAGAACACGAATTGGATATTTAATT
>NW_007166710.1:0-785 GCF_000164805.1 Carlito syrichta
TCAATCGCTGCTGTCTGACTTTTAATTGTCATCTTCCCAGCTGTGAGGCAAAAAAAGAAGAAACGAGACCTTTGGACATCTAGGTAAGAACACGAATTGGATATTTAATTAATTCATTTATTATAGTTTTCATTGTTTATTCAAATTTTAATAAGTGCTTACTGTGTTCTGTGTGTTGGAGAACCTGCTGGAATGAGAAGGATGACTATAAAAGAGCCAATGTTCCAAATACATAGATTGATGTATTTTCCTAGACAGCCCACACCATGAGATTCAGCTTAAATGATCAATTGCCGTTGGTACTCAAAAACACTCTTATAATAATTAGCAGATTTTTTTTCTCATTTACATTTCTTTTCTGTTTGGAAAGACTTGCTATCATTCACATTCTTACCTCTGTATCAGTCCCTCCTCTGCTCAGAGAAAGAATGCATCAGGGTTCAACTCAAATATTACCTCTCCTGTTATGGACTGAATGTTTGTATCCCCCCAAATTTATTTGCAGAACCCCTAACCACCAATGTGACTGTATCTGGAGACAGAACCCGTGAATAGGTGACAAAAAACTAAATGACATCATAAGAGCGAGGCTCTAATTCTCTAAGCCTGGTGCCCTTATAAGATTAGAAAAAGTCAGCAGAGTTCATTCTCTCTATCATGTGAGAACACAATGAGTAGGTGTCTCTGTCTGCAAGCCAGGAAGAGATCTCTCAGCAGGAGCTAAAAAATGAGCTGGCACCTTAATCGTGGCCTCCCCAATCCTCAAAACTATGAGAAAATAAATT
>NW_007166711.1:0-618 GCF_000164805.1 Carlito syrichta
TTTTTAAGTGTCTCCCGTAGAGCTGGTCTGGAAGCTGCAAAATCTCTTAGGGATTGGATATCTGGGGAAGGATTCTAATTTTCCATCGCTGATGAAGCTGAGCTTGGCTGGGTAGGAAATTCTTGGTTGAAATTGTTTATCTTTGAGGACTTTGAATATTGAACTCCAGTCCCTTCTTGCTTGTAGTGTTTCTACCAATAGGTCTGCTGCTATTTTGGTTGGTTTTCCCTGGTAGGTAGTCTGACCTTTCTCTCTTGCTGCGTTTAGGAGTTTTTCTTTTGTGCCTACTTTGTGTAGGCAAATTATTATACATCTAGGGGTTGCTCTTCTCATTTGGTGTCTTGTGGGGGTGCTCTGTATTTTTTGTGTTTGGCTTGTCACATCTCTGGTGAGATGGGGAAAGTTTTCTTGGATACCTCCTGGAATATTTGCTCCAAGGTATTCTCCATTTCTCTTTCTTCTTCTGGGATACCAATCAGGTGTAGGTTCGACCCCTTGATGTAATTGCACATCTCTTGTAAGCTTTGTTCTTTCTTTCTGAGTTTTCTGTGTTTTTTACAGATCAAGTTAATTCCATGTTTTTGTCTTCAAGTCCTGAGATTCTTTCTTCTGCTAGAT
>NW_007166712.1:0-703 GCF_000164805.1 Carlito syrichta
CCCCCAAAACCCTCAAAGACATGGACACTAAACAGCATGATGCTAAACAACTCCTTGGGTCAATGATGAAATCAAAACAGAGATCAAAAGATACCTGGAAACAAAATGAAAATGAAGAAACATCTTGCCAAAATCTCCGGGACGCCTTAAAGCGGTAATAAGAGGGGAATTTATATCCCTACAAACACACATGAGGAAAATGGAAGGAACACAAATTAACAACCTAACAAGTCACCTAAAGAAGCTGGAAAAGCAAGAACACAAAGATCCTAATTTCAGCAGAAGTATCCAGATCGCCAAAATAAAAGCCCAAATCCAGGACATAGAAGACAAAAAGATAATACAAAAAAAAATCAATGAAACAAAAAGCTGGTTCTTCGAAAGAATAAACCAGATTGATGGTCCCCTAGCTAGACTGACTAAGAAAAAACAAGAAAAAAACAAATAAGCACAATCAGAAACACGAAAGATGAAGTCACATCTGACCCTGAAGAAATAAAAAAGATCATTAGAGACTACTACGTACACTTGTATGGAAACAAACTTGAAAACCTTAAGGAAATGGAGGACTTTCTGACATCACACAACCTACCTAATTTGGAATAAGAAGAAATTGAGATCCTAAATAGACCAATAACAATCAAGGAAATCGACTATGTAATAAGAAAACTTCCTACCCCAAAAAGCCCTGGACCAGATGGCT
>NW_007166713.1:0-1472 GCF_000164805.1 Carlito syrichta
AATAAATTTCTCTAGACTAAAAGAATAACAATTTATAGAAACAGACAACTTGCACAACACTTTCTATTTTTATTTTCCAACTGAATAAGTTTGATCTGCAGAGGTTCATGAATATGGTCTCTGGTGGTCTATTAGTACACTGGGATGTAGCCTTCACAGGACCGGCCTGTTAGCTCTTTCTCATTCTCTCCTCTCTTGTTGGAATATATTACAGGCAGAATTATGGTCAAGGCAAAAAAACAGTGCCCTTATTATAAGGAAAAGTATAACTTCCGATTTTGTGAGGAATTACAAGACAGACCAGAGTTCTTTGGACTCAGGAGGGTATGAGATGGCAGTCACACTTCAGAGAAAGACAGGCTGCTGTGGAAGACCTTTCCTTTTTAGTTTGGGGAAAAGAGAAACTTCTGATGTGCTCACTGGAAAACAGACTGCATAATGGAGCAAGTCATGTGGATTGCCCAAAGCCTCCAGAGAAATAAGGGAGCAATTTCTATTCTGTAGTTGATGGCTGTCTGAAATTCTATTCACAAATCTAAACAGAAACACAAGCCTCAGGAGGTCAAAACTGTTTCCTGTACATTTGCATAATGGGCAGCTTGAAGACAATGGCTCTGATACCTGCTGATCAATTTAGCTACTTCAACATGTTTTGTTTGTATTATTATATTTGATGCAGTTCGCTGACAAATGCAAGCCGGGCCTGAGAAGCCAGCTTGTCAGTTTGATTTATGAGCATATCAAACTGTAACTTTCTACTCACCACTCCAAACCTACAGTAGCAGTTCATTAATCATGAGCCTGTGACTTTGAAATCTGTGCTCCACCAGTTTCTCCCCTAGTCTCCCTACCCCCAACAATAGGATCAATTTCCATGCATGTTCTCTGAGCTGCACTACCAAGAGAAATAAGTTCTCCTCACCAACTCAGAGTCTCCATGAATGCAAGATAATCAGTACTTTGTCTACCACACAGCTTGCATTTTGTGCACTGTGATTCATTAGTGAACATTAGATGATAAGCGTATGGCTTGTAACTCTCCTGTCCCAGGCTACAGAAAAGGAGCACCTGAGAGTTCCACTGTCACTGAGGTGAAGATCAGGGGGGAAATGGAGAATATGGCACCTGGGACAGCAAGAGCCTTGTGACAGGAAGATCTGAGGCTTTTCTTGCTTTTCAGAGCCCCTTCTCAACCTCGAACTGCTAAGCTGTGATGAGAGAACCAGGCCCTACCTCTTTCGCTTCCTTTCCAGAATGCTGCTGCGGCTGCTGCTCTTGCTGTTGCTGCTGCTGCTGTTCATGCTGCTGCAAAAGCTGAAGATGTAACTGTTCTTGCTGTTTCTTGTAAAACTCTTGTAGTTGTTGCTGAATAAACTATTTTGACTTTAATAAATAAAGGCAAAAGTTGTATATATTATAAATCTCCTAAACTCTTCGAGACTGGGCATATGGTAGAGTAGTCATTAATATTC
>NW_007166714.1:0-829 GCF_000164805.1 Carlito syrichta
GGAAGATCACAAGATAACAGCCTAACAAGTAGCCTAAGGGAGCTGGAAAGACAAGAACACCAAAACCCTATCTTCAGCGGAAGAATTCAGATCACCAAAATAAAAGCCCAAATACGTGACATAGAAGACAAAAGTATCATAGAAAAAGAATCAATAAAACAAAAAGCTGGATCTATGAAAGAATAAAGATTGATGGACCCCTAGCCAAAATGACCAAGAAAGAGAGAAAAAGCACAAAAAAACACAATCAGAAATGCAAAAGATCAAATCACAACTGACTCCAAAGAAATACAAAAGATTATCAGAGATTACTGTGCACTCCTGTATAGAAACAAACTTGCTAACATAAATGAAATGGATGACTTTCTGACATCACACAACCTCCAGGTTGAAACAAGAAGAAGACACTAAACAGGCCAATAACAACCCAGCAATTTGACTCCATATAAGAAAACCACCTACAAAGAAAAAGCCCTGGACCAGATGGCTTTCCAGCAGAATTTTACAAAATGTACAAGGAGGAGCTGAAACCAATTCTATTGAAAGTACTCCAGGCAATTTAGAAACAGTGAATTCTCCCCAAGTCATTTTATGAAGCTAAGATCCAACAAAAGAAGAGAAATATCTAATGAACACAGATGCAAAAATTCTCAACAAGATTCTAGCAAATCGGATCCAACAACACATCTCAAAAATCATCCACCATGACCAAGTAGGCTTCATCCCCAGGATGCAGGGCTGGTTCAATATCCTCAAGACCATATATGCAATTAATTAAATACATTGACAGATGCAAAAACAAGAACCACATGATTATGTCATTAGATGC
>NW_007166715.1:0-3055 GCF_000164805.1 Carlito syrichta
AAATCATGAAGAAAGAGGCATTGCGTATGTTTATCCTGTTAGAAGTGTGAGTTAGGTTTTAAAATTGTGAAACACTTTGGGGTTAGCTGTACATGTGCTAACAGCCTACTGTATAGAAACGGCAATCTTAGGAATACATTTGAGAGAAATCATTCCCCTATGTAATGAAAAGACATGGACTATAACAGTTATGTCCTCATAGTTTCTTAGCTACGGTCTCAAAACCATACCAATGTTCATCCACAAGTTTGAAAAACATATTTAGGGTCATCAGAAAATGACGAAAAATGAATAATGTACATTAACATGGTTGCATGTAGAAAACCAAATTTTTATCAAAACCAAATTCACGCTTACCATGATATGACCTCATGTACTGCGATAAAAGAAGTAAAACAAGCTACTTTCTTGGAAATACATGCAACTATGCTAAAATGAGGTTAAAATATAATACCCTGATAATTAACTTAATATTTACCTTCACCTAAATGCCAGAAATTTAGTTTCTTTAGCGAGATAGTAAGCATAAAAAGAACAATTTTATTATGATCTTAGTAGTCTTCCTCCATTAAAAACGACAGGTTATATGACTGCAAAATTAGAGAATGTAATTAAGAAACCTATACCCCTATAGTAATGAATATAGAAAAGGCCAAAATCAATTCGATTGCTCTGTCTAACATTAGGCAAAAATGTAGTGATCAATTTAACTTGGTTTTTGCTAAGACTTTGTCATGCCTGTGTTCATCAGTGATATTTGTCTGTGGTTTTCTTTGTTTTTCTTTGCGTGTGTCTGTCTTGTTTTGCTATCAGAGTAGTTCTGGGCTCATATAGTCAGTTGGGAATTATTTCTGCCTCTTCGATTTTCGTGAAGAGTTGAAATTAAACTTATATTTGCTTTTCAACTGCTTGGAAAAATTCAGCTGTGAAGCCATCAAGGCCCTAGGCTCTTTTTTTCTCCCTCTCTCTTTTCTTTATCTTGTTTTCTGCTTTGTTTTGTTTCGTTTTGTTTTTTTGAGTTGGGGTCCCCATCAGTTGCAGGCTGACGGGCAGTGCACTGACCATTCTTCTGCTTTGGATCCTCCGTTTTATTTTACACAAAACTATTTGCTGAGTCAAAGATTGAGTGAATGATGAGTCTTCACTCTTCAAGGGAAAGTCGCTGCCCGCTGATTACCTAAAGAGGTTACAATTATGAAAATGGCTTAGGTAATCCTATCATCGCAAGACACAGAATTAAGTAAAGACTAATGACGCCACTGGACGGAAATCAGAGGGAAAATCAAAATTTCTTTACTGAAAATAAGTAAAGAAGTCTTTTATTCTCAGGGAAGTGTTCTAATGCTTTCAAATATATCTTCCATATTACTTCCCATAATTTAAAAGAAGGAGAATCATATAAAGCTTTCCCATTTTCTTTTCTTGCTGCTCCTCCCTATTTCCTCAACCACAATGGGTCGAAGGCTCCACTGTCAAGTGATTCGAGCCTGTGTTCTGATTAATTATCCTACATAGGAGTTCAAACCTCGTTTGAATTTCTATGACACAATAGCATAGAATTATAATAGAGACACTTGCACTTGAATATCTCGTATCCTTTGCTCTTGTGCCAGCCTGAGCTCCATTGAGCATTTGACACTAGTACACAGAAGAGGGTGTGACATCTAGGAGGTAAGCCTGATCCAATGAAGGCTGCTCTTGAGAGCAATTCCCAGGAAAGGAGTGACCTGGAGCCATACCAGACTGACAGTCAGTCACCAAATTGTCATGGAGCAAGTTCCGAGGAAGGGACATGACCAGAACGGGAAGCAGGAGGCAGTTAAGGAAGGACGTAGCTTCTGATAACAAATGTCCAATGTGATACGATATTGGAGTTTGTAGATCGCACACAAAGATCACATTAGAAAAGAGCAATGGGCAAGAATCATCTCTACAATAAATCAAAAAATTACCGGGCGTGGTAGCACGCGCCTGTATTTACAGTTATGTAGAAGGCTGAAGTCGAAGTATTCCCGGAGCCCAGCGGGTCGAGCCTGCGGTGGCCAGGAGCGGCCACTGCACTCCAGTGTGGGTGACAGAGTGAGACTCCATCTCAAAACAATAACAAAAAAAGTCAGGCTCTGTGTCTCGCCTGTAATACTGCGATTTAGGAGGCTGTTGGATGTGGATAACCTAAATCCGACAGTTCGACACCCACCTGGGCAACTTCGCGAGACCTCATCAGTACAATAAATCAAAAAATCAGCCGGGCGTGGTAGCACATGCCTGTAATGCCAGCTCCCTGGAAGGCTGAAGCGGAAGGATCAATGGAACACAGCATGTCGAGGTTGCGGTGGCCGGGAGAGGCCACTGCCTTCGGGTCCGGATCACAGAGTGAGACTCCAACTCAGGCCAGAGCCCACGGTACAAAGAAATCTGAACAGTTATTTGCTGGAATGGAACTATGGCCTTACGGACATTTTCCTGAAACCTGCTAGTTATTAATGATGAATGTTTCATTGCCTTAAATGGTGGACGACCAAACTCTTCGACGACCAAAATATGAAATTCAAATTTCCAAGTGTAAATTATATTCAGGTGAAAAAACATGAAGTAATATACATAAAAATTGTTGTACTCTGTGCCAGGCAATAGCAGTTATTTGAATCTACCCTGTACAAATGTGGAGATGGGGGGAATCTAAGTTAAGGAATATCAAAACATCATAGATATATGCTTCATCTTCCTCTTTCTGACCTGTCTTCTTTCTCCCATATTTTTGAAACACTTTTCACTTTAGGTAAATTTATGGACTCAAAAGTGAACAATTTAAAACTGAATTCAAAAGTGAACAAACATAGTTTAGCAGATTAATGCTCTACAACAGTACATTGAAGGAGTTTATGAAATGTGCCTTTCTGTGTGGAAGAAAGAGGTTCAAAGTTAGAAGTCACATACCCACTGTGCTATGCAGTGGGCCATGACTTGGCTCAGAGGATGTGGATGGACTTAAGGGTGACCATTTCAGCATCTCTTTCATCAGGATCTCTTGCTGTTATGGTGATTTCATTCCTTG
>NW_007166716.1:0-774 GCF_000164805.1 Carlito syrichta
GTTCAATTTAAGTTGGTTTTTGCTAAGACTTTGTCATGCCTGTGTTCATCGGTGATATTTGTCTGTGGTTTTCTTTGTTTTTTCTTTGCGTGTGTCTGTCTTGTTTTGCTATCAGAGTAGTTCTGGGCTCATATAGTCAGTTGGGAATTATTTCTGCCTCTTCGATTTTTGTGAAGAGTTGAAATTAAACTTATATTTGCTTTTCGACTGCTTGGAAAAATTCAGCTGTGAAGCCATCAAGGCCCTAGGCTCTTTTTTTCTCCCTCTCTCTTTTCTTTATCTTGTTGTCTGCTTTGTTTTGTTTCGTTTTGTTTTTTGAGTTGGGGTCCCCATCAGTTGCAGGCTGAAGGGCAGTGCATTGACCATTCTTCTGCTTTGGATCCTCTGTTTTATTTCACACAAAACTATTTGCTGAGTCAAAGACTGAGTGAATGATGAGTCTTCACTCTCCAAGGGAAGTCGGTGCCCACTGATTACCTAAAGAGGTTACACTTATGAAAATGGCTTAGGTAATCCTGTGATCGCAAGACACAGAGTGAAGTCAAGATTAATGACGCCACTGGATGGAAATCAGTGGGAAAATCCAAATATGTTTACTGAAAAGAACTAAAGAAGTCTTTTATTCTCAGTGAAGTGTTCTAATGCTTTCAAATATATCTTCCACATTACTTCCCATAATTTCAAAGAAGGCCAATCCTATCAAGCTTTCCATTCTCCTTTCTGCTGCTCCTCCCTATTTCCTCAACCACAGTGGGGTCGAAGGCCCCACTGTCA
>NW_007166717.1:0-934 GCF_000164805.1 Carlito syrichta
CTGTGGTTTTCTTTGTTTTTTCTTTGCGTGTGTCTGTCTTGTTTTGCTATCAGAGTAGTTCTGGGCTCATATAGTCAGTTGGGAATTATTTCTGCCTCTTCGATTTTTGTGAAGAGTTGAAATTAAACTTATATTTGCTTTTCGACTGCTTGGAAAAATTCAGCTGTGAAGCCATCAAGGCCCTAGGCTCTTTTTTTCTCCCTCTCTCTTTTCTTTATCTTGTTGTCTGCTTTGTTTTGTTTCGTTTTGTTTTTTGAGTTGGGGTCCCCATCAGTTGCAGGCTGAAGGGCAGTGCATTGACCATTCTTCTGCTTTGGATCCTCTGTTTTATTTCACACAAAACTATTTGCTGAGTCAAAGACTGAGTGAATGATGAGTCTTCACTCTCCAAGGGAAGTCGGTGCCCACTGATTACCTAAAGAGGTTACACTTATGAAAATGGCTTAGGTAATCCTGTGATCGCAAGACACAGAGTGAAGTCAAGATTAATGACGCCACTGGATGGAAATCAGTGGGAAAATCCAAATATGTTTACTGAAAAGAACTAAAGAAGTCTTTTATTCTCAGTGAAGTGTTCTAATGCTTTCAAATATATCTTCCACATTACTTCCCATAATTTAAAAGAAGGCCAATCCTATCAAGCTTTCCCATTCTCCTTTCTTGCTGCTCCTCCCTATTTCCTCAACCACAGTGGGTCGAAGGCCCCACTGTCAAGTGATTCGAGCCTGTGTCCTGACGAATTATCCTACGTAGGAGTTCAAACGTGGACTGAAGTTCTATGGCAGAATAGCATAGAATAATAATAGAGACACTTGGACTTGAATATGTCGTATCCTTTGCTCTTGTGCCAGCATGAGCTCCATGGAGCTCTTTGACACCATTACACAGAAGAAGGTGTGAGGTCTAGGAGCTAAGCCTGATCCAGTGAAGGCTG
>NW_007166718.1:0-948 GCF_000164805.1 Carlito syrichta
AAGTCGGTGCCCACTGATTACCTAAAGAGGTTACACTTATGAAAATGGCTTAGGTAATCCTGTGATCGCAAGACACAGAGTGAAGTCAAGATTAATGACGCCACTGGATGGAAATCAGTGGGAAAATCCAAATATGTTTACTGAAAAGAACTAAAGAAGTCTTTTATTCTCAGTGAAGTGTTCTAATGCTTTCAAATATATCTTCCACATTACTTCCCATAATTTAAAAGAAGGCCAATCCTATCAAGCTTTCCCATTCTCCTTTCTTGCTGCTCCTCCCTATTTCCTCAACCACAGTGGGTCGAAGGCCCCACTGTCAAGTGATTCGAGCCTGTGTCCTGACGAATTATCCTACGTAGGAGTTCAAACGTGGACTGAAGTTCTATGGCAGAATAGCATATAATAATAATAGAGACACTTGGACTTGAATATGTCGTATCCTTTGCTCTTGTGCCAGCATGAGCTCCATGGAGCTCTTTGACACCATTACACAGAAAAAGGTGTGAGGTCTAGGAGCTAAGCCTGATCCAGTGAAGGCTGCTCTTGAGAGCAGTGCCCAGGAAAGAGGGGACCTGGAGCCATACCAGACTGACAGTCAGTCACCAAGGTGTCATGGAGCAAGTTCCGAGGAAGGGCCATGACCAGAACGGGAAGCAGGAGGCAGTTAAGGAAGCATGTAGCTTCTGATAACAAATCTCCAAAGTGATACGAAATTGGAGTTTGTAGATCGCACACAAATATAACATTACAAAAGAGATATGGTCAAGAATCATCTCTACAGTACATCAAAAATTAACCCGGGCGTGGTAGCACGCGCCTGTATATACAGCTACTTAGAAGGCTGAAGTTGAAGCATCGCCAGAGCCCACGGGTCGAGGCTGCGGTGGCCGGGAGCGGCCACTGCACTCCAGTGTGGGCGAGAGAGTGTGACTCCATCTCCAAACAATA
>NW_007166719.1:0-733 GCF_000164805.1 Carlito syrichta
AAGAGGAGACCTGGAGCCATACCAGACTGACAGTCAGTCACCAAGGTGTCATGGAGCAAGTTCCGAGGAAGGGCCATGACCAGAACGGGAAGCAGGAGGCAGTTAAGGAAGCATGTAGCTTCTGATAACAAATCTCCAAAGTGATACGAAATTGGAGTTTGTAGATCGCACACAAATATAACATTAGAAAAGAGATATGGTCAAGAATCATCTCTACAGTACATCAAAAAATTAGCCGGACGTGGTAGCACGCGCCTGTATATACAGCTACTTCGAAGGCTGAAGTTGAAGCATCGCCAGAGCCCAGCGGTCGAGGCTGCGGTGGCCGGGAGCGGCCACTGCACTCCAGTGTGGGCGAGAGAGTGAGACTCCATCTCCAAACAATAACAGAAAAAAGCCAGGATCCGCGACTCAGCCTGTAATTCTGCGATTTAGGAGGCTGCGGGGAGTGGATAACCTAAGCTCGCGGGTTCGAGACCCACCTGGGCAACTTGGGGAATCCTCATCTCTACAATAAATCAAAAAATCAGCCGGGCGTGGAAGCACATGCCTGTAATGCCAGCTCCTCGGAAGGCTGAGGCGGAAGGATCAATGGAGCCCAGCAGGTCGAGGTTGCGGTGGCCGGGAGTGGCCACTGCCTTCGGGTGCGGATCACAGAGTGAGACTCCTACTCAGGCAGAGCCCACTGTACAGAGAAATCTGAACAGTTATTTGCTGGAATGGAACTATGGCC
>NW_007166720.1:0-759 GCF_000164805.1 Carlito syrichta
CCAATGGCTTTCCTAAAAGTAAAACTATCTTCTATCGCTTATTCTATTTGTGTTGAAGTGATTTTTTTTAATTTTAAGATATTAACTGATTTGTTCTTCAGTGTTTTCTCCTTCTCTCTCTCTTCTTTGGCTCTCCTGGGTGATGGGTGCTTTAACAATCACCTCAAGGGAGGAACCTACTGCCTCCAGGATGAACATTGCTTAAAAGCTGAATATTGGTTTTCAGGCTTCAGCTTCCCAAATCCTAAACTACTCAAGAACTTTACTGGTCAAATACCAAGAGAAAGAGCCTGAAGAAAAATAGAGAGAGAACCCAGGCTCGGTGGCTCAGCCTGTAATCCCAGCACTTTGCGAGTCTGAGGTGAGTGGATTGCATGAGCCCGTGGGTTCGAGACCCGCCTGGGCAACTTGGCGAGCCCTCTTCTCTACAATAAATCAAAAAATTAGCCGGGCGTGGTAGCGCACGCCTGTAGTTCCGGCTACTTGGAAGGCTGAGGCGGAAGGATCGCCGGAGCCCAGCAGGTCAAGGCTGCGGTGGCCGGGAGCGACCACTGAACTCCAGTCTGGGGGACAGAGTGAGACTCCAACTCAAAAAAAAAAAAATAGAGAGAGAGAGAGGTCATCTTGAGTGAGTTAAGGAGAGAAGATGTGCGATAGGGATTTTAAAGTCCTGAAAAGGGGGCTCTGTACCATTTTCTGGGCAGAGATCTGGGAGTAATCAAGAAAAAATGAGGTTGGGTCTGGGAATGGGGTACATGA
>NW_007166721.1:0-736 GCF_000164805.1 Carlito syrichta
CGTTACTTAACTACTTAGGTAGCTGACTTAACTGGATGACTTAACTATTTAGCTAGTTGACTTCAATACCTGAATTAGTTAGTTAACTATTTAAATAGCTTAATAACTAGCTGATTTAACTAATTATCTAACTAGTTAGGTAACAGACTTAAGTGGCTTACTTAAATAATTAGCTAACTAGTGAGCTAGCTGACTTAGCTAGCTGACTTAGCTAGCTAGCTGGTTAGTTAGCTGACTTAGTTAGCTAAATTAACTAGTTTGCTAATGAGATAGTAGCTGACTTAACGAGTTGGTCAATGAGTTAGCTATCTAACTAGTTGGTAAATGAGTTAACTAGCTGACTTAACTAGTTGTTTAACGACTTAACTAGGTGACTTAACTTGTTGGTTGACGAGTTGGCAGAAGAGTTAGCTGTTTTAACACATTGGCTGACTACACGATGGACTTGTTAGCTGGCTTAGCAAGTTGGCCGACTAACCAGCACACTAGTTAACTGGGTTAGAGAGTTGACTGAGGAGTTGGCTCACTAGTCAGCTGTTAACTAGTTGGATGGCTGGTGTGCTGACCTAACAAGTCAGCCGATTAGTAGGCCTATTAGTTAGATGGCCTAACTTGTCAGCGACTAGTTAGCTGAGCTAATTTCTCGGCTGACAAGTTGGCAGACTATTCAGCCGATTGGTTAGCTGGCTTAACTAGTAGGTAGGCTAGGTGGCTGACCAGTTAGCTGAATTAACTA
>NW_007166722.1:0-783 GCF_000164805.1 Carlito syrichta
GAGCCTGATACCCGTTTACAACTTTAAAGAGGACCAGAATGTTGCTGGAGTCTTGAAATGACCGATTCATAATATCCGCATGCTAAATTGCTCCGAAACATTTGGGGAGCTCGAAGCCCTGTCTCTTGTTTGTCCCATAGCAGACACCCTGGGAACTTTTTGGATTCAGGACTCGTACAACAAAGATTCTATATTCCTCCTTAGTTGGAGGCCGTGTAGTGTCCTATATGTGAGGACTCTCTTTCCCAAGATTCCTGTTTTGAAACCCTGATTCTTGTTTAGCCCTTAGTAAGACGCCATGTAGATTTTTTGCTAGAGGAACAGTGTAAAGCAAATTTCTTCTTTCTTCTAGGCTAGAGGTCATGTAGTTTCCTGCATATGTGGACTTCTATTACCCATATTCATGCCTCGAATCCCTGATTCTTCTTTAGCCGTCAGCAAGATGCCCTGTACATTGTCAGGACTGAGGAATCGTATAACCCAGTTTCCTTATTTTTGCAACAGCCGTGCAGTTGCCTGTATATGAGTACTCTCTTTTCCAGATACATAGACTGACGACTTCTATAAAACCGATTATTTTTCTTCCTTGGCCAGGGGCGGTGTATTTTTCTGTATATTAGGACTCTCATAACATAGATTCTGTTTCAAAACTCTGATTCTTTTTTAGCTCATTCCAAGATTCCCTGTGGATTTTTGGGATTGAGGACTTGTGTAAACCTGATTCCTTATTCTTTCTTAGCAAAAGGTCATGTATTTTCCTGTATATAAGGACTCCATTTCCCC
>NW_007166723.1:0-731 GCF_000164805.1 Carlito syrichta
CCCGCATGCTAAATTGCTCCGAAACATTTGGGGAGCTCGAAGCCCTGTCTCTTGTTTGTCCCATAGCAGACACCCTGGGAACTTTTTGGATTCAGGACTCGTACAACAAAGATTCTATATTCTTCCTTAGTTGGAGGCCGTGTAGTGTCCTATATGTGAGGACTCTCTTTCCCAAGATTCCTGTTTTGAAACCCTGATTCTTGTTTAGCCCTTAGTAAGACGCCATGTAGATTTTTTGCTAGAGGAACAGTGTAAAGCAAATTTCTTCTTTCTTCTAGGCTAGAGGTCATGTAGTTTCCTGCATATGTGGACTTCTATTACCCATATTCATGCCTCGAATCCCTGATTCTTCTTTAGCCGTCAGCAAGATGCCCTGTACATTGTCAGGACTGAGGAATCGTATAACCCAGTTTCCTTATTTTTGCAACAGCCGTGCAGTTGCCTGTATATGAGTACTCTCTTTTCCAGATACATAGACTGACGACTTCTATAAAACCGATTATTTTTCTTCCTTGGCCAGGGGCGGTGTATTTTTCTGTATATTAGGACTCTCATAACATAGATTCTGTTTCAAACTCTGATTCTTTTTTAGCTCATTCCAAGATTCCCTGTGGATTTTTGGGATTGAGGACTTGTGTAACCTGATTCCTTATTCTTTCTTAGCAAAGGTCATGTATTTTCCTGTATATAAGGACTCCATTTCCCCAGATTCGTGCTTAAAATATGCTAAA
>NW_007166724.1:0-1201 GCF_000164805.1 Carlito syrichta
TTCCGTTCTATTCCTTTCTATTCTATTGCTGTCCATTCCATTCCATTCCATTACTTTCCAGTGCTCTCCATCCATTCCGTTCTATTACAGTCTATTCCATTTCATTCCTGTGCTTTCCATTCCATTCTTCTCCATTCCATTCTTCTCCACTCAATTCCATCCATTGGATTCCATTCCATTCTTCTCCATTCCATTTCTCTTCATTATATTCCATTTCATTCCATGCTATTCCATTTCATTCCACTGTATTCCATTCCTTTCTATTCCATTCCATTCCATTCCATTTCTCTCCTTACCATTCCACTCCACTCCACACCTTTTATACCTCTACATTCCATTCCATTCCATGCTATACCTCTCCATTCCATTCCTCTCCATTGCATTCCATTCCATTCCTATCAAATTCTCTCTATTCCATTATATTTCATTTTATTCCATTCCTCTCCTTTCTATTCCGTGCCACTCTATTCCATCCCATTTCATTTATATGCATCCCATTCCACTCCTCGCCACTACGTTCCACACCATTCTATTCCACTCCATTCCATTCCATTGCATTCCTCTCCATTCAGCACCATTCCATTCCTCTCCATTTCTCTCCATTCCATTCTATTCATGCCATTCCTCTCCATTCCATTCCACTCCACTCCATTCCATTGCACACCGTTTCTTTCCATTCAATTCCATTCCTTGGATGCCATCCCATTGCATTCCATTCCTATCTATTCCATTGCCATCCATTTTGTTCGATTACTCTCTATAACAATCTATTCCGTTCCTCTCCTTCCATTTCATCCTATCCCATTCCATTCCATTTGTCTCCATTCCATTCCATTCCACTCGTCTCCATTCCTCTCCATTCCATTCCACTCCACTTGATTCTATTCCACTCCATTCCTTCCATTCTATTCCTTTCCTTTATTAACCATTTGATTCCATTCCACTCCACTGAAGTCCATTCCATTCCATTCCTCTCCATTCCATTTCATTCCATTACTTTCTAATCCTCTGCACACCATTATATTCCATTTCAATCCATTCCTCTCCATTCCATTCCATGCCACTCCATTCCATTTCATTCCATTTATATCCATTCCATTCCATTCATTGCCACTCTGTTCCATTCCATTCGATTCCATTCCATTCCTTTCCACTGCATTCCCTTCCATTCCATTCCTCTCCATTCCTCTCAATTCCTCTC
>NW_007166725.1:0-487 GCF_000164805.1 Carlito syrichta
TCCACTCCATTGCATTCCATCCCATTGCATTCCAATCCTCTCTATTCCATTCCCTTCCATTTTATTGTATTCCTCTCTATACCAATCTATTCCATTCCTCTCCTTCCATTTCATTCCATTTCATTCCATTAATCTCCATTCCATTCCGTGCCATTCCATCCCATTCTATTTATATCCATTCCATTCCATTCATTGCCACTCCGTTCCATTTCATTCCATTCGATTCCATTCCATTCCTTTCCACTCCATTCCATTCCATTCCTCTCTGTTCAATATCATTCCATTTCTCTTCATTCCTCTCCATTCCATTCAATTCAATTCCATTACATTCCTCTCGATTCCATTCCACTTCACTTCATTCCATTGCACACCATTCCATTCCATTCAATTCCACTCCATTGCATTCCATTCCATTGCATTCCAATCCTCTCTATTCCATTCTCTTCCATTTTACTCCATTCCTCTCTATACACTTCTATTCCATTCC
>NW_007166726.1:0-675 GCF_000164805.1 Carlito syrichta
CAATTCTCTCCATTCCATTATATTTCATTTCATACCATTCCTCTCTATTCTATTCCGTGCCACTCTATTCCATCCCACTCCATTTATATCCATTTCATTCCATTCCACGCCACTCCATTCCATTCCATTCCATTCCATTCCATTCCATTCCATTCTATTCCATTCCATTCCTTTCCTCTCCATTCAACACCATTCCATTCTTCTCCATTCCTCTCCATTCCATTCCACTCCACTCCATTACTTAGTAAACCATTTCCTTCCATTCAATTTCATTCCTTGGATCCCATCCCATTGCATTCCGATCCTCTCTATTCCATTCCCATTCATTTTATTTGATTCCTCTCTATACCAATCTATTCCATTCCTCTCCTTCCATTTCATCCCATTCCATAACATTCCATTCGTCTCCATTACGTTCCATTCCATCCCACTTGTCTCCTTTCCTTTCCGTTCCATTCCACTCCACTCGATTCTATTCCACTCCATTCCTTCCATATCATTCCTCTTCTTTACTAACCTTTCGTTTCCATTCTACTCCACTGCAGTTCATTCCATTCCATTCCTCTCCATTCCATTCCATTCCATTTCTTTCTAATCCTCTGCACTCCATTATATTCCATTTCATTCATTCCTCTCGATCCCATTCTGTGCCACTCCATTACATCCCATTCCATT
>NW_007166727.1:0-886 GCF_000164805.1 Carlito syrichta
GCACTTAAGAAAGTATTAAACTCAGAAGATAAGGAAAAGAAGAACAATACATTCTTCACAAGAGTGAAGATAAAAGATTGAAAACACACATGAATCAACTCAAAAACCAAAAGAAACACAGCAAGCAAACAAAAACAGCAACAGCTTTGTCAGGAACAACAAGACAGGTATAAACTCTCACATTTCAATAGTTAGCTTTGAATGTGAATTGAATAAACGCACCAAGGATAAAATGGCAAAATGGATAAAATATCATGAGACAACAATACATTTTATCCAAGAGACTCATGTCACCAAAAAGGGCACTAAAGGACTCAAAGTAAGAGGATAGGAAGCAAAACTTCAGGCAAACAGTACACAAAAAAAGCTGGAGTTTCAATCTTAATCTCAGACAAAATACTTTTTTTTTTTAATTGGAGTCTCACTCTGTGGCCCAGACTGGAGTGCAGTGGCTGCTCCCGGCCACCGCAACCTCGACCTGCTGGGCTCTGGCGATCCTTCCACCTCAGCCTTCCAAGTAGCCGGAATTACAGGCATGTGCTACCACGCCCAGCTGATTTTTATTTTATTTTATTGTAGAGATGAGGTCTCACTACCCAGGCGGGTCTCGAACCCGTGGGCTCAGGCAATCCACTCACCTCAGCCTCCCAAAGGCACGGGATTACAGGCTGAGCCACCGAGCCCGGCACAAAATACCTTTTAGGCTATCAAAAATTTTAAACAATGAAGAAGGTTACTTTATAATGATAAAATGTTCGATCCATCAATAAGAAATATTTATCCTAAATGTATATGCACACAACATAGGAGGACCAACCTTTGTAAAGTAGCTCCTAGGAAACTTTAAAAATAGATTGACTCTAACATTGTCATAGCTGGGGATTTA
>NW_007166728.1:0-953 GCF_000164805.1 Carlito syrichta
TTCTTAATTGAATCTCAAATAAGTTCCTAAAGAATATGGCCAGTCCAAAGATCACGCTGGGCTGTTTCTAGGAACAATTGATTACAATCGCTTAACAAAATGGCTATTCTAAAATCCTTTGTATCTATCTTAATTTCTATAAAAGTTTCTAATTCCTAATGCTAATATGTAAGGCTGATCATCAGCAACAAAGCTTCTAAAATAAAACCCAAATACAAACTGTAATTTTACTAAAGCCAAAACCGTAATTAGTAGAAAGTGGGAACAATGAAATTTCTAAAGTTAGCTTTATTCTATAGAACCTCAAAGTATCGTGTTTGATCATGCTTGAACTGACATAATTCCCTGATGTAGAGTAACCTATTCTATAACACTTTCTATGAATAAAATAAATTCAGTTTCTATTATAAGTAGAAAAATGTACACTAATTGCAACTAAGGAACTGGTTTAAAAGAATGCAGCACAGCCTAAAGTGGGTGCTGGGATCTTAGGAATGTGGCCCAGTACAAAGTTCATGCTGGGCTATTTCTGGTAAGTGTAGATAATCATCTATACCATCTAAAACTGGAAACAGCTCTCTAAATGTATAAACTAATTCTACAAATATACTTTAAATTCTTATAAAGAAGCTTGTATCATGTATAAGGCTCCCAAATGTAACCTGAGTTTGAACTGTGTTAAGTTTTAAGCCGAAAACTCAGTCTGTGAAAAACGGGAACAATGGATCCTCAGAGTCAGCCATGCCTGTCATATTCTCAGAACTTCATGCTTAGATCATCAAAGTCCCTGCTAGTGGGTCATGCCAAACAACAAAGAAAGGAGGAGGAATGGGCCTTCAACTCCTGAACACAACCTGGTGGTCTCAGGGTCCGCAGATCAGGCGGGCCTCCACGGCCAGTTGCCAACATAAATATGTAGTAAACTTTGATGTCTGGAAGTGCAATAACTCCTG
>NW_007166729.1:0-909 GCF_000164805.1 Carlito syrichta
GTCACCTGCCTGGCCAGCTGCCTAGCTTATCAATCAACTAGTTAGGTCAGCTGGACAACCAGAAGTCCAGCTAGTTAAGTCACCTCATTAAGTCAGTTGGCTAGCCAGCTCACTAGGTAGTTAAAAAACTAGTTAATTCAGATGGCTAGAAGCTGGCTAGCTAGTTATTTCAGCTAGATAATTAAGTTGGCTAGCTAGGTAGCCAGCTAGTTAATTCAGCTAGTGTTGTCAGCTAGTTGACTAGTTGTCAGCTAAATAGCTAGATAGATAGCTAGGTACCCAGCAAGTTATTTCAGCTAGAAAATTAAGCTGACTAGCTAGGTAGCTAGCTAGTTGTCAGCTGGCTAGACAGTTAAGTCAGCTAGCTAAATAAGCTGGCTAGACACCTGGCTAGCTAGTTAGGTCACCTAGTTAAGTCAGTTCGCTAGCCAGCTGGATACCTAGTTATCTAGATAGTTAAGTCAGTTGGCAAGCATGCAGGATACGTATGTAGCTAACTATTTAGGTCAGCTGGCTAGCCACCTGGTAAGTTAGTGATGTGAGCTAGTTAAATCAGCTGGCTAGCCAGCTGGCTAACGAGTCCAGTCACCTAGTTGAGTCAGCTGGCTAGTCAGCTGTCTAGCTTGTTAAACCAACTAGTTAATTCAGCTGACTAGCCAGCTGGCTAGCTAGGTAGCAAGCTAGTTAAGTCAGCTGGCTAGCCAGCTGGCTAGCTAGGTAGCAAGCTAGCTAAGTCAGCTGGCTAGCCAGCTGGCTAGCTAGTTACGTCAGCTAGTTAATTCAGCTGGCTTCCCAACTGGCTAGCTAGGTAGCTAGCTAGTTGAGTCAGCTGGCTAGCCAACTTGCTAGCTGGTTAAATCAGCGAGTTAATTCAGCTGGACAGTCAGCTGGTTAGGAAAAGGCAGATAG
>NW_007166730.1:0-4720 GCF_000164805.1 Carlito syrichta
TGGCTAGCCAGCTTGCCAGCCTGCTAGCAAGCTAGCTGGCTGCTTAACCTGCTAGCCAGCCAGGTAGCTAGCTAGTTAAGCCATCTGGCTAGTCATCTAGCCAACCAGGTAGCTAGCTAATAAAGTCAGCTGGCTAGCCTGGTAGCCAGCCAAATAACTTTTCAGCTAGTTAAGTCAGCTAGCTAGCCAGCTATCTACTTAAGTCAGCTAGCTAGTCAGCTAACTAGTCAGTTAGCTAGTTAAGTCAGCTAGCCAACTAACTAGCCAGTTACATAGCTAGTTAAGTCAGCTGGCTAGACAGCTAAATAGCTTGTTTGCTAGCTAGTTATCTCAGCTAGATAGCCAGCTAGCTAGTCAGGTAGCTAGTGTAGTCAGTTAGCAAATCAGCTAGTTACTTAGCTATCTAGTCAGCTAGCAAATCAGCTAGCTGCTCAGCTAATTAGTGACTCACTCATTTTCCATCAGGTAGGCTAACTAGTCGGCTCCTTCCCCTGCCTACTGGTCAGCAAATTAGTTGGCTTGCTTACCAGTAAACAGGTCAACTAATTTGCCAGCTCGCTCGTAAGCCAACAGGACAGCTAAATATTCACCTTGCTCGCCAGCCAACTAGTTAAGTCAGTTCACAAGGTGGCTCATTAGCCTACCGACTAGATAAGGCAGCTCACCAGTTGGCTCACTCGCCTGCAAATTAGTTAAGTTGGCTCACCTGTCAGCTAACTCGTCAGCCAACTTCTTAATTCTTCTGACCAGTCAGCTCTCTCGCCAGCTGACTAAATTCGGCTGACCAGTTAGCTCACTCACCGGCCGACTAGTTAAGTCAACTGACCCGTCGGCTCACTCACAGGTCAACTAGATAAATCAACTCACCTGTCGGCTCACTCGCTGGCTGACTAGTTAAGTCAGCTAACCAATGTGTTGACTAGCTGGCAAACTAGATAAGTCAGCTAACCAATCGATTGACTAGTCGACCAACTTGTAAGCTGACAAGTTAGCTCAGCTAGCAAGTCAGCTGACAATTAGGTCAGCTAACTAGTTGGCCAACTATTCGGCAGACTATCTTGTTCAGCAAACCAGCAGGCAACAAGTTAACCTTACTAACTATTGGGGCAACTCGTTAGTCAGCTAGTTAACCAAGGTAAATAGTCGACAGATAATTCAACTGACTTGTTAAGCCAGCTAACAAGTCAGCTGAGTTGTCAGCCAAAGTGTTAAACCAGCTAAGTAGTCTCTCGACTTGTCAGCCAAAAATTTAAGTCACCTTGCTAACTCGTTCACCAACTAGTTAAGAAAGCTAGTTAACTCGATTTACAATGAGTTAAAACAGTTAACTAACTCATTAACCAACTGGTTATGTCAGCTAGCTGTCTCTCTTTACAACTAGTTAAGTCAGCTACCTATGTCAGCTAGCTAGATAGATAGCTAGCTAAGTCAGCTAGCTCACTAGATAGCTAACTATTTAAGTCAGCTACTTAAGTCTGCTACCTAACTAGTTAGCTAATTATTAAATCATCTAGTTATTCAGCTAGCTATATAGTTAGCTAAATATTTAATTCAGGTAGTTAAGTCAGCTAGCTAACCAGTTAAGTCAGCCATTTAAGTCAGCTAGCTAAATAATTAAGTCAGCTACCTAAGTCAGCTAGTTAAGTCAGCTTTTGAAATTAGTCAGCTCATTAAGACAGCTAGCTAGCTAGTTAGCTAATGAGTTAAGTCAGCTGGATGTGTCAGCTAGCTAGCTATGTAGCTAATGAGTTAAGTCAGCTGGTTGTGTCAGCTAGCTAGCTGATTAGCTAACAAGTTAAGATGATTAATTCATCTAGCTAGCACCTTATATAATGAGTAAGCTAACTTGGCAGCTAGCTGGCTAAATCAGCTAGCTATCCTAGGCAGCTAACTATTTAAGTCAGCTTTTTAGCGAGGTATCTAGCTAGTTAGCTAACAATTTAAGTCAGCTAACTAGCTAGGTACTTAGATAGCCTAACTATTTAACTCAGCTGGTTATCTAGGTAGCTAGCTAGTTAAGTCAGCTAGTTAAGTCAGCTGGCTAGCCAGTTGGGTAACTTGGTAGCGAGCTAGTTAAGTTAGTTGGCTAGCTAACTGGTTAGCTAGTTAATTCAGCTAGTTAAGAGAACTGGCTAGCCAACTTGCAAGTTAGTTAACTAGATAGTTAAGTCAGCTTGATAGCTACCAGGCTAGTTAGTAATGTCAGCGAGTTCAGTCAGTTGGCTAGCCAATGGGCTAACTGGTTGAGACAGCTAGTTTAGTCAGCTGTCTAGCCAGCTGGCTACGTACAATGCACCTAGTTAATTCAGCTGGATAACATGCTAGCTAGGTAGTTAGGAAGATAGTTAAGTGAGCAATCTTGCAAGCTTAAGTTAGCTAGGTAAGTTAGCTGGCTAGCCAGCTGACTAACCAGTTAAGTCACCTAGTTAAGTCAGGTGTCACCCAGCTGGCTAGCTAGTTAAGTCAAGTCATTATGTCAGTTGGCTATCCAGCTGGTTAGGTAGCTAAAAAGCTAGTTAAGTCAGATGGCTAGCCATCTGGCTAGCTAGATATTTCAGCTAGTTAAGCCAGCTGGATAGCTAGGTTGGTAGTTGATTAACTCAGCTAGTTAAGTCAGCTTGCTAGTTAGATAAGTCAGCAAGTTTAGTCAGCTGCCTAGCCAGCTGACTAGCTGGGTAGTTAGCTAGTTAAGTCACCTGGTGAGAGAGTGAGTTAGCTAGTTAAGTACCTGGTTAAGTCAGCTCACTAGCCAGCTGGTTAGATAGGTAACTAGGCAGGTAAGTCAGCTGGCAAGCCAGCAGGCTACATAGGTAGCTAGCTAGTTAAGTCAGCTGGCTATCCAGCTGGCTGGCTAGGTAGCTAGGCAGTTATGTCAGCCTGCTAGCCAGCTAGCTAGCTAGTTAAGTCACCTAGTTAAGCCACCTGGCAAGACAGATGGCTAGCTAAGTAGCTAGATAGTTAAGTCAGTTGTCTAGCCTGCTGCCTAGCTATTTAAGTCACCTTGTTAAGTCAGCTGGCTGGCCAGTTGGCTAGCTAGGTAGCTTGGTAATTAAGTGAGCTGGCTAGACAGCTGGCTAGCTACTTAAGTCAGCTAGTTAAATCAGCTGGCTAGCCACCTGGCTAGCAATATAGCAATATAGTTAATTCAGCTGACTAGCAAGCAGGCCAGCTATTTACATCAGCTACTTAAGTCAGCCGGATAGTCAGCTGGCTTGCTAGATAGCAAGCTAGTTAAGTCAGTTGGCTAGCCAGCTGGCTATCTAATTAAGTCAGATACATAAGACAGATGGCTAGCCAGATATCTAGCTAGGTAGAGAGTTAGTTAAATCAGCTTGCTAGACAGCTGGCTAAGTAGTTAAGTCAGGTATCTTCCCAGAGAGGTACAAAGCTAGTTACGTCAGCTGGAATCCAGCTGGATAACTAGATAAGCCAGTTAATTTAGTCACCTGCCTGGCCAGCTGCCTAGCTTATCAATCAACTAGTTAGGTCAGCTGGACAACCAGAAGTCCAGCTAGTTAAGTCACCTCATTAAGTCAGTTGGCTAGCCAGCTCACTAGGTAGTTAAAAAACTAGTTAATTCAGATGGCTAGAAGCTGGCTAGCTAGTTATTTCAGCTAGATAATTAAGTTGGCTAGCTAGGTAGCCAGCTAGTTAATTCAGCTAGTGTTGTCAGCTAGTTGACTAGTTGTCAGCTAAATAGCTAGATAGATAGCTAGGTACCCAGCAAGTTATTTCAGCTAGAAAATTAAGCTGACTAGCTAGGTAGCTAGCTAGTTGTCAGCTGGCTAGACAGTTAAGTCAGCTAGCTAAATAAGCTGGCTAGACACCTGGCTAGCTAGTTAGGTCACCTAGTTAAGTCAGTTCGCTAGCCAGCTGGATACCTAGTTATCTAGATAGTTAAGTCAGTTGGCAAGCATGCAGGATACGTATGTAGCTAACTATTTAAGTCAGCTGGCTAGCCACCTGGTAAGTTAGTGATGTGAGCTAGTTAAATCAGCTGGCTAGCCAGCTGGCTAACGAGTCCAGTCACCTAGTTGAGTCAGCTGGCTAGTCAGCTGTCTAGCTTGTTAAACCAACTAGTTAATTCAGCTGACTAGCCAGCTGGCTAGCTAGGCAGCAAGTTAGTTAAGTCAGCTGGCTAGCCAGCTGGCTAGCTAGGTAGCAAGCTAGCTAAGTCAGCTGGCTAGCCAGCTGGCTAGCTAGTTACGTCAGCTAGTTAATTCAGCTGGCTTCCCAACTGGCTAGCTAGGTAGCTAGCTAGTTGAGTCAGCTGGCTAGCCAACTTGCTAGCTGGTTAAATCAGCGAGTTAATTCAGCTGGACAGTCAGCTGGTTAGGAAAAGGCAGATAGTTAAGTCAACTGGCTACACAGCTGGCTAGCTGCTTAAGTCAGCTATTTAAATCAGCTGGCCATCCAGCTTTCTAGCTAGGTAGCTAGCTACTTAAGTCATCTAGTTAAGTCGGCTGGCTAGCTAGGTAGCTAGCTAGTTAAGTCAACTAGATAAATTAATACTGTTAGTTAAGTCAGTTGGCTAGCCAGCTGCCTATCAGGGTAGATATGTAGTTAAGTCAGCTAGATACAAAGCTGCCTAGTTAAATAAGTCACCTAGTTAAGTCAGTTCGCTGTCCAGCAGGTTAGCTAGGTAGTTAAGTAGTTAAGTCAGCTGGAAAGCCAGCGGGCTATGCAGGTAGGTAGCTACTTAAGTCAGCTGCCTACCCTT
>NW_007166731.1:0-832 GCF_000164805.1 Carlito syrichta
CTGGCTAGCCACTTGCTAGCTGGTTAAATCAGCGAGTTAATTCAGCTGGACAGTCAGCTGGTTAGGAAAAGGCAGATAGTTAAGTCAACTGGCTACACAGCTGGCTAGCTGCTTAAGTCAGCTATTTAAATCAGCTGGCCATCCAGCTTTCTAGCTAGGTAGCTAGCTACTTAAGTCATCTAGTTAAGTCGGCTGGCTAGCTAGGTAGCTAGCTAGTTAAGTCAACTAGATAAATTAATACTGTTAGTTAAGTCAGTTGGCTAGCCAGCTGCCTATCAGGGTAGATATGTAGTTAAGTCAGCTAGATACAAAGCTGCCTAGTTAAATAAGTCACCTAGTTAAGTCAGTTCGCTGTCCAGCAGGTTAGCTAGGTAGTTAAGTAGTTAAGTCAGCTGGAAAGCCAGCGGGCTATGCAGGTAGGTAGCTACTTAAGTCAGCTGCCTACCCTTTAGGCTATCTAGTTATGTCAACTAATTAAGTCAACTGGTTATCCAGTTGTCTAGCTGGGTAGATAGGTAGTTAAGTCTGCTGGCTATCCAGCTGGCTACATCGTTAAGTCAGCTAATTAAATCAGCTGGCTAGGCTGCTGGCTAGCGTGGTAGCTTGTCAATTAAGTCAGGTGGCTAGACAGCTGGCCAACTAGTTAAGTCAGCTACTTTAGTCAGCTGGCTAACCAGCTGGTAAGCTGGTTAAGTCAGCACCTTAATTCAGATGTCTAGCCAGCTGGCTAGCTAGTTAAAAGCTATTTACGTCAGATGGGCAGCCGGGTGGCTCAATAGTTATTTCAGCTAGTTAAGTCAGCTGGCAAACTAGGAAGCTAGCTATTTAAGTC
>NW_007166732.1:0-755 GCF_000164805.1 Carlito syrichta
TGGCTGCCCCCCCTTTGGTGCGGGATTTCCCGAGGATCCCTGACCTGGTGAGAAATGTGCCCCAGGCAGCCTGACCCTCCAACTCAGCAACGAGGACCTTCAGAAAAGAAAGGCCAGGGACACAACCCTCACCCGGGAACATTTCTTCCCCCAGTCTCATTTTTTTCTGGCTTTCAAGCCAGTTGCCCTTTGAACACACCATGAACAGTTGAGAATCTGTGCACTATTCTGATGATTTTGGAGACAGGGTCTGACTCTGTGGCCCAGGCTGGGTCCCGGGGTAAGACTGTCGTTCACCACCAGGCTTGAAATCGTGGGCTCTGGCAATCCTCCCACCTCAGCCTCTGGAGTGACCGGGACAATGTGCACCAAGACTCCAGACCCCCTGTTTGGATAGGTGCAGATACGGAGTCTCCCTGCATGACCTGGACTGACCTTGGGCTCCTGGGCATCAGCCATCCTCCTGCCTCAGCATACAAAAGCGCTGGGATTCCAGGCATGGGCCGCCATACCCAGCCTTCTGGTTCATTTTTGAAGAAAGTTAGAAACCTGGCTCTGGGCCACAGCCTCATCATCCCAGTGCTTTGGGAGGCCAATGTCAGTGGCTGGCCCGAGCCCACAGATCCAAGATGTGCCTGGGCAACTCAGCGAGACCTTATCTCTAACCTCCATTCCAAATGAGCTGGGCATGGTGATGTCCACCTGTCATTCTGGCTACTTGGAAAGCCAGTGGGGAAGCTCGCTGGAGCCTGGCA
>NW_007166733.1:0-555 GCF_000164805.1 Carlito syrichta
AGTAGTATCAGACGGCACTAATAAGGTAAGTAGTATCAGACGGCACTAATAAGTCAAAGAGTATCAGACCGCCCTATTAAGGTAAGTTGGATTAGACGGCACTAATAAGGCAAGGACTATCAAACGGCAATAAGGGAAGTAGTATCAGACGGCACTAATAAGGTAAGTAGTATCAGACGGCACTAATAAGGCAAGTAGTATCAGACGGCTATAATAAGGCAAGAAGTATCAGACAGCACTAAAAAGACAATTAGTATCAGATGGCACAAAGAAATCATTAGTATCAGACGACACTAAGAAGGCAAGTAGTATCAGACGGCACTAAGAAGGCACGTAGTATCTGTTGGTACTAATAAGGCAAGTAGGATTTGGCGGAACTAATAAGGCAAGGAGAATCTGACTGCAATAATAAGGCAAGGAATATCAGATGACACTATTAAGGTAAGTAGTATCAGATGGCACTTTACAAGACAAGTAGTATCAGGTGGCTCTAACAGCACAAGTAGTTTCAGACAGCACAAACAAGGAAAAGTAGTATCACACGGCATAAATAAT
>NW_007166734.1:0-1249 GCF_000164805.1 Carlito syrichta
TTCCAAGGAGTTGGTACTACAGGTGCACACTAACATACCAGGCTAATTTTTTTTATTTATTGTAGAGACGAGATCTCACCAAGTTGCCTGGGCTGGTCTTGAACCTGTGGGCTCAGGCAGTCCACTTGCCTCAGGCAACACCGTGCCCAGTCAGAAAACACTTGTAAAACACCTCCCAAAGTGCTGGAATTACAGGCTGAACCACCAAGTCCGGCTAACTATGGGTATTTCCACTGAAGTATGCTTAACATGTGAACTTTAACATACAAGGTCACAGAAAATAAAAGTTGAAATAGCTTCATTAAAACATTGTGCTCATTGCAGTGTGTTTATATTGGCAATCCAGCAGAATTGTTCAAAACTTCAAAGCAATGATGAAGAAACATGACCTTGTGACTAAGCAAAGGAATTAGGAATATGATCTTCCTTCTTCTTATAACTCAGTTCATTCGCAAATATGTGTGGCTTCTTAAATGAAAGTTCTCCTTCCCTTTTAAGCGCCTGGGTTAGGCAAGTTTCAGTTCTTATCATCAGTATCATGTTGCTCTGGTTTCCATGAAATGTTGAATGAGGTTGTCTCAGGTCTAATTAGTTAGGAGCTTGGAATTAGGATGCTCTAAATTAGGGGTTGGCAAACCACAGAATGTGGGCTAAATTTGACCTGCTGCTTGTCTTTGTACAACTTTGTAAGCTATGATGGTTTTGGTTTGGTTTTTCTTTTTCCGAAGTGAAGGTTTTTACCATTAGGTTGTAAAGAAAAGCAAAAGGACAATAATATTTTGTAATACATAAAAATTATGTGATATCTACATGCTCTTATTTATAATTAAGGTTTTATTAAAACAGTCTCATTCAGAACTGTCTATGGCTGCTTTTGTGCAACAGCAGCAGAGTTAAGTAGTTATGACATGGACCATGTGGTTTGCAAAGCCTAAATTATTTATACCCTGGCTTTTTATAGAAAATGTGTGCTGCCTTAGGGTGGGAAGTAAGAGGATAGAGAGGGTTATTCATCTCCTCATCTCCACTTCCTTTCCACAATAGCTTCTTCCTTACTCCCAATTGTGTAAGGTGTGAAAACACTTTTTTTTAGTCAGTCTAACTCTGTTGTTCAAGTTGTAGTACAGTCACATGATCACAACTCACTGCAGCCTTGATCTCCTGGGTTTAGGCTATCCTTTTGCCTCAGCCTGCCCAAGTAGCTGGGACTACAGGCACACGTCACCATGCTTGGCTAATTTTTTTTTTT
>NW_007166735.1:0-1662 GCF_000164805.1 Carlito syrichta
GAGCTCTTGAGACCTCCCGTCCAATAAAATAGCCATGTCGTTTTTCCTGCGTGAAGGGACCGACATATATCAAGAAGTGCGATTTGTTTGATATCCTTCTGAACAGAAAAAGGAAAGGTTGTGGCATTTGTAGGTTAGTAAAAAGAGGGAGGAAGTTAAGGTATATACGTACATTGAGAGAGACCTTGCAGTCTAAAGTACATAAAGGTCCTTTTGTATTTAACATCTTGGGGATATGGGACATTACACTAAGAATACTAAGGTTTCAAATTGAGATGTCCATTTAAAGACTTAAGCATAGCCCATTGCATATTCATTCAGGTTTTAAAGACACCAAAATGTCTCTTTCAAGATACCAAAACAGTTTTTTGTTTGTAACAATTGTTTAAGTTACCCCTTACCTGAAGAGGCAAGCCACTCCGATTTTCCTAAACAATAAAAACTATAACCTGATTATGAGGGAAGATATCCTGAAGAGTCTACATTTCCCGTGAGTGAGTTGCCCTTTTATAACAAAATTCCCCAAAAAGGGATTTTGTAATTGCATATTTAATAGTTTTTTCCAGAGGCTATGTCCCTGAGTAAGCATTCTGACTTACCACTCAGCTATCCCAACAACTAAAAAGAAAAGCATTTAATTTTTTATTAAATTCATAAAATTATAATTTTTAATGATAAAAGTTAAACCTGTTCTATATAAATTAAGAATACAAATATTGAATTATCTATGATCCTAGACAATAGCTAGTCCTGAATAATTTGATACAAAACATATAACTAGAAGCATGTCTGTATATGCTTGTGGGATGTGTGTGTATTTGTGTGTGTGGGTGTGTGTGTTCATGTGCATGTGCGCATGTAAGTATGTGTGTGAGATACTGAGATCATAAGGCAGAGGATTCAAGGGAGTACTGATGACACTGGGCTGTGAGTTGGCATATGAGATTTTAATGAGGAAAATTGAGATTATATGACTAAAAACTGGGAGTTTCTTGTTGACAGGACATAAATGTGCAAATGAGTGTGTATTGAACCATAGGTTCTTATAACAGCTTATTGATGACCATGGTGTCATGCATTCAATACATGGTAGGGCATAGGATAGTTTTCTTCTTCAAAAAATATTTCTTCTCTCAAGAAACATCTCTCAACAGTGCTGAGAGTTTTGTTAATGCACAATTCAGAAAAAAAGCAGTATAATTCTTTACAAATTTATCTTTTTCAGTAGAAATAATATATCCAATTCCTTCCAGGGGGTCCCTGCTAATAGCAATATAGAATAATTGTTGAGTGATTATGAGAAAACACCAATGTTGCACTCTTCTTGGGGGGTCCCTAGAAATGGACCCCTGGCATTCGGTTGAGTACTAGCCAGTAACTTACGTAAAGCTCAGACAACTTTGTAGTAATTCTTCTGACTGTCTGACTCAATAGTAGTCCTCAGAGGGTATTTTTTATCTATGACAGTTGCAGCTTTCAATCCTAGATTGGATTTCTCCCTGTCCTCCCAGAAGATGTTTTAGTGATGTTCCAGCTTTAGCATATGATTGGTAAGGCCTTGAAATAAATCCCCAGCTAACAGAAAGGCATGGTATGGCAGGTGTAGAAAAGGACGTTAAAATTCACCACTAAATCTAATATCTTGCTGGCACTATTTTTTTT
>NW_007166736.1:0-749 GCF_000164805.1 Carlito syrichta
GGAAAAAATAGGGAAGCTGGCACTTTTTGTGGATTAGCCTCTTGCTTATACTAAGTGATTAAAGGCTTGGCTGTCATTTTCATTTTGGTTTGTTGCCTTAATCTGACACCTGGCAGCTAAGCTTGCTCCAGTTCAGTTCAGCTCTTGAGACTACTTTTTAATGAAATCTTGCCTCTTTATTTTTTGAAGTTTTTAAAATTACAGTAATTGACTGAGATTAATATAACCCTGCCATTTGCACACCACACACATTAATTAATGTATATATTGTTATAATTGTTTTGGATCTTTAAGTAAAGCTTAAAATTTCATCAATATTAAGGAGATGCTTCCAAATTCTCCTCCACAGTCCCACTATCTCCTATCTTCTCCAGAGGCAAGGACTAAAATGAATTTGACATATAGCCATCCAGTACATGCTTTTTTTACTTTTGTTACATTTATATGTATCTATAAATAATATATAACCTGTTGATGGCAAGGTCAACTTTCATTAAATTCTCTTGGCTTTAGTAAAGAGACTTGAATGCTGGGGGAAAATGAATGAGGAGAAAAGGGATCTAGTTTAACTATGCTTTGAGGGAAATTGAATCTGTTTAATTTAATTCACTATAAAGACAGACCTGTGAGTTTCAGGAAGCCAATATATAACTTACTACTTATTTACAAGTTTTAAAACTCACAAAATAAGGTTATATATTATTTATAGATACATATAAATGTAACAAAAGTAAAAAAAGCATGTACTG
>NW_007166737.1:0-594 GCF_000164805.1 Carlito syrichta
CACCTGGGTATGGAGGAGCTGAACACGCTCACTGGCATCCAGGAGCTCCTGTTCTGCAATTTTCCTGCTCCTCTCTGTCTGTTCCAGAGTGGCCCGCAGCTCTTCAATCTCAGCCTGCAGTAGGTTGGCTCTGCGCTCAACCATGGCCAGCTGCTCCTTCAGGTCCTCCTGGCCTCGGAGAGCGTCATCTAGGTGGATCTGGGTATCCTGTGGGACGAACAGTCATTGAGATACCATGTTCTCAGGGCTACAGTTGCTCCAGTCGTTCTGGAACCATCTCTTGCACCCATTTACCTTGAGGATGCCTTGGGTGTTCCTGTAGTTTCTCAGGGCCTCTGCAGCCATGCGGTTGGCATGGTTCAGCTGGATTTCCATTTCATTGAGGTCTCCCTCCATCTTCTTCTTGAGCCTGATGGCATCATTCCTGCTCCTGATCTCAGCATCCAGCGTGCTCTGCATCGACTCCACGACTCTAATGTGGTTCCTCTTCAACTGGTCGATTTCCTCATCCTTTTCAGCAATTTTCCTATCAATTTCAGACTTGACTTGGTTCAACTCAAGCTGGATGCGCAAGATCTTTCCCTCTTCATGTTC
>NW_007166738.1:0-918 GCF_000164805.1 Carlito syrichta
GGGTACAGGTGAAGTTTTCGGCCTCCCATTGGACCTCACTTCTCCTGGATTAGAATCAGATCAGGCACTCTTATTGATGTTATGTGCCCCTTCAGTCCTCTGGCAGTGTCCCACTACTACCAATCCCACTTTTGTGGTATTATGATAAGTGTTCATGGTGCACTTAGATTGAGAACATGTGTACTCAGTTCCTTGTTGCTGTGATAGATCACTGAGTATGATAGACTCCACATCCATACAAGTTACTGCGAAGTACAAAAATTTGTCCTCCTTTATGGTTGTGTAATATTTCATCACGTATATGTACCACATTTTTTATTCAGTCCTATTTTGACAGACAGCCTAGTTGGTTCCATATTTTGCTATTATAAATTGCTACCCAAACCCAGGCAAATAAAGAGAACAAATAAGCCTAATAAATGAAGAGAATTACAGGCCAATATCCAGCTTGGATGACAGAATGAGACTTCAACTCAAATAACAAACAAACAAACAAATAAAAACAAACAAATAAACAAAGAAAATAGGAAGATCACAAGTAAATATCCTAATATCACATCTAAGGAATCTGGAAGGCAAGACTATCTAAAATCTAATATAAAAATCAAGTTCACTAGGATATAGTCACAATTGCAGAATATAGAAGACAAGAATATCATAGAAAGAATCTACAAGACAAAAGGATGATTCTTTGAAAGGATAAATAAGATTGATGGTCCACTGACCAGACTGACATGAGATAGGTTGATGGAGAGGTTGATGGAGAGGAAGAGAGAGAGAGAGAGAGAGAGAGAGAGAGAGAGACAGAAAGTCCAAATAAACACAATTAGAAATGAAAAAAAAGTGAGTTCACAACTGACTCTGAAGAAATTCCAAAGATTATCAGAGATTACTATGAATATGTGTATGCAAATAAAG
>NW_007166739.1:0-1073 GCF_000164805.1 Carlito syrichta
AATATACTAAGAAAACAGACAGTGGACCATCTGTCTAGAAGTTCAGGCAGTCCCCGGGACAACCAGATCTGGACAGGCAGGACCAGGCCCGGAGAGGGGTGGTAGGCGAGGAGATGACACCAGGAGCCGGATGGGGCTTCTCCTGGGATGTGGCCACAGAGTAATTCCTTTTGCATCAAAATATAGTCAAGCAGAACATGAGGTTTACAATATTCACCCTAAAGGGAGTCAAGATCTCTTTTGCAGAATGTTTTGCATCAGTTGAACCCAATAGAGAAGCTAGACAGCAGCCCGTGAAACGTCAGGCTTCTCTCTTTTCTGCCACTCCTTCTATGCCGGTCAGAGGCTGCCTTAGCTACAAACCATGGATTGTGGACACGAACGTTTCCGTTTCTTCCTTACAGGATGTGTGATTGTGATAACTGCAACCACATGGCAATTTTGTCTAATTTCCTAGGATGTGGTGAAGGGGAGGCACTGGTGACTGTTGGTTCTCCTGGCCATGTTCCCTCCTGCATGATTGTTGGTCTTCCTGAAATTGTCCCCGGTATTTCTGGTCCTCCTGGTGGTGATTTCCTGTCTTTCTGGCAGTGGGAGCAGAAAGGAGCTGTAGTACTGAGGTGTAAGAATTGAGATTTGGTGAATAAAATGGTGTGGAGAAGGGGGTGACACATTAAAAACTCTCAAGGTTAGAAAAACTGTTTTCATTTAAAGATGATAATTTATTTATTTTTTGACATTTGCCACAGCAAACTAAGCATTATAAGCTGAAAAAATTTGGGGTTACTTCTTTGATGTCTTTGATGATGTTTTTACAACCCTACTTCTTTTTTCTCGTGTCCCTATTGAATACACAAACCTCCCCCCCCCAATTTTCTATTCATGTATTTATAGTGTTTTGTGGTATATTCCTCTGTAAATTTCCCCAGTGCTCTTCGTACTACAGCGCTTACTGGTATCAACATTTTGCCACTTCAAGCAAAAGTACAGAACTGTTTTTCATTTTGATCCTTTTGTGTCCCAATGTTTTTAAATATAATTGTCCTAAGTATTTTTCTCTACATGCATGCATA
>NW_007166740.1:0-12692 GCF_000164805.1 Carlito syrichta
GATTGTATCCACTTGTGAGAAAAGTTACTCCATGTTTTAGAAATCAACATGGGAATTTTTTTTTTTGAGTTGGAGTCTCACTCTGTCACTCAGACTGGAGTGCAGTGGCCACTTCTGGCCACTGCAGCCTTGACCTGATGGGCTCTGGCGATACTTCTGCCTCAGCCTTCCAAGTAGCTGGGACTACAGGAGCACGCTACCAGGCCTGGCTAATTTTTTTTATTGTAGAGCTGAGGTCTCGCCAAGTTGCCCAGGTGGGACTCGAACCCTCGGGTTCTGGCAATCCACTCACCTCAGTCTCCCAAAGTGCAGGATTACAGACTGAGCCTCCGAGACCAGCCAAAGTTGGAATTTAAAAAATAGTACAAACTGTTCAAACCCAGAAGCTCTTTATATTTTTGAAGAGTCTCATGAAGTTCCATCCAGTCATTTACTTCAGTTTTCAGAAGTCCACTTGGCAGACACCCTTGCCAAGAAGACACAGGGTCATATTTTGTGACAACTTAAGAGCTTCCCAGCAGAGCACCGGATGATCACATCTATGTGAAATTAGTCAACAGTCAGGGAGGCAACCGAGAGTGGTCACTCAAAGCACAGCTCCAGAGTCCAGCTGGCATAGGCATGAGTCCTTCTTCCACTTCTTCCTGCTGTGGGACCTGGAAGAATCAGGGGCCTGTGTCCTCATCTGAGAAATAGAGATGATAATAATACTGGCCTCAGAGGAAGGTTGGGAGGCTCAGAGAACTGTCAGTACTTGACACAAGCTCAGAGGAACACTGCTCTTTAAAGAAAAGAAAGGAAGAAAAATAGAAAAATCAGAACCAAAAAACCCCAATGAAGTCAGACTTCCCTCCAGCACACTTTTTTCTCCTGATTCTCCAAGTCTCACCAAGAAAATCTCCATAAAATGCAAATTCAACCACCAAAGCACAGAGTGTCCACATAGAAGCTGGCTTCCTGTAGGGTAGTTGTTCTGAAGACTTTCCTTTTGTTTCCATAATAAAGGGGAATGAAGTGAGAAGCAAGAGGCCTCATCAAATGGAGGTTAAAGAGTAGCTGCAAGGGCAGGGGCAGGTTTATGTGGCCTCAGCATGGGGGAGGGGGGAATGGGGTCACCCCGAAGATGCCACCTTTCTTTGCAGGCCCCAGTTCTCTCTCCACTCGCATCCCCACTCCCAGTGCAGTGGGCAAAACTTGCACCACACAGGAACAAATTAGGAGCCTTTGCAGCAACAGGTTCTGCCAGGGGTGGTTTATTTTTGCAGCAAATCTTAATGAGTAGCTGTCATTTCTGTGAAAGTTTGACATACAGATGGGCAATTCCTGTCACACCTGACTCCATAAGAGTGGAGAAGGCAGGGGAAAAACCACTCAGGACACACAACATTGTTCAAGGAATGCAATTCTCCATTTTATCAAATGTGTTTCAAACTGGAAATGGAACAAATTCAACTGGAAGCTTCTCTATATGCAAAACACCTGAGTATAAGCAAAGGGCAGGCCAGTCTTCAGGTTGCAGATGTATTTGTGACCATGGAGTTGTGTCTTGGGGGCTGGATGCTTAGCCATTGTCTGGTAGCTCATTATCCAAAAAACTGCTGCCAACTGTATCCTGGAAGTGGAAAGTGAGGAGATAACTCATAGATGACCCTAGTCTCGACTCCCACAGAGGCTAGAGCTTGAAAGGGAGAAGAAGGTCAACATATCAGACTAAAACCAGGTTTTCTTAAGGAGCAGATGAGGTTTACTGACAATACAAGTGTGTCAGGAACAGAGCTCAGTAAGGAATCTTGGACATCAGAAGTGATGGCCTAGGGAGCTGAAGCACAGAGCAGTGTCCATGCAGCAACCACTCCTCCACGGGCCTCGCCCTTGAGCACAGCCAGGCATCCACCTCCACGTAGGCTCCTGCCAGCAGGCTCTTGCAGCCTTGTTCTCTCCCTGTCTCTCCATTGACACAGCTGGGAGGATTCTTCTGTTCTTGCCTCTAAGACTAAAGTGACAAAAGTTGGGAGGACTTCCCAAGGAAGCTCTTGACTCCAGATGTAAATCACAGCTGCAGTGGGAAATGCTGACCTGGGGTTTCTGCAGGCAGAAGAATGGGCCTTTGACCTTTGAACAAACAAGGCCCTCTCATGTCAAGTTAAATATTAAAGAAAACTTCTCCTGTTTATTAGAAAGGGTCTTCAGACATAGAGGGCATCAAATAAATTAATTCTAGAAGGAAGAACTTGATGAGGAAAAGAAGAGAAATGCATAATTGGCACATTTTCTCTATCCATAAACTTTAGATTTTATGACAGTGAGTACAAAATTTGTTAAAACATATTAGCCGCTTAGAAAAAAATGTTTTCTGTAAAAAATCTTTAGAGCTTTTGTCATTCTAAAATTGTCCCTGCATTCAACTGTCTTCAAGATGGAGGAAAACAATCATTTTAAATTGTATAAAGTCAATGGGTGGATACAAATGCAGTTTATTTCTTAATATAAAGAAAGATGAAACAGGAGCCAGCAGCCATTTGGAGAAAATACTGTATTAGAATTATTAACTTAAAACAATATGTAATATCCTTCTCATTTTGCTAACCCTACCTGTACATCGGCAGTCAGCAAAATTTTTCTACTAAGGGACAAATAGTACATATTTTATACTGTAGAAGCCACAGAGTTGCTGTCAGAAATGTACAGCTCTGTCCTCATGGTGCAAGAGCAGCCATGGGCAATGCATGCATGAATGAGAGTAACTGTGTGTCTATTAAACTCTTATTTGCAGAAACAGGATGTGAGGTGGATGGGGCCCATGGCGGTAGTGTTCTGACACCTGATCTAAACTTGCCCCTCCATCTATGCCTTGCCTGCTCTCACTGTCTCTTCATCAAGGGCCCAGCCCAGTGACTAAAAGTGTGGGGAAAGAGCGTCTGTTTGTCAGGTTCAGTTGTGGTAGACACCGAGCGGTGGATGTCACAAGGGTATCTGCAGAAATATGTGAATCTTTGCCAGAAGCATGAGAATTAAGCAGTGGAATGTTACATAAAAACAAACAGTTGAAAATCTAAAATGTGTAAAAAATACACATCTAGAATAGCAGAAATAATCTTGAAAAATAACAAAATTGGAAGGCTATGATTTCCTGATTTCAAGCCTTTAACTATAGTAATCAAGAAAGTGCAGTGTTGACATGATCAGGACACACAAATAGAGCAAAGAAAGAGAACCAAAGGTCCAGGAATCACTACACACTTATATAGACAAATGATTTTAGAATTGAATGCAAAAACAATCCAGTGGGAAGAGCTATTTTTGACAAAGCTTACTGTAGCAACTAGATATGTCTATGTAAAATAAATAAATAGATAAATACAAAACTGACATTTATTTGTAGAAATGAATAAGGAGAATATCGAAGGAACCACAGTGTTAAGGTTACAGTCATCCACCATAAAAGAAAAATCTAAAAAGGAGTCACAGAGAAAAATAAAAAAGGTATATGAAATTTCAGACATGTGACAATGCTAAGGTTTCTCTTCCATGTCTTTTCCTTAAGAAGCTCCTGAACAGACGTGTTCCATTCTAAAATGGTAAACAAATAAGGAATAAATCACGTTCTCCAGAAGGAAGGAGAGCCATTCTAACTGGGACGTACAACTATCACAGTGACAACCGTGTAGTTGACCCAGAGAACAAACAGTTCTCCACTGAGCCGAGAAGGGAGCGCTCCAGGATGGGTGTCTCTACACGAGGTTTATGACTGTGTGGAGAACTCAAGCAGAATGAGGGAAGAGACAGCCGAAAGGAATCACACTGATTATATGCACAATCCTATCCAGGAAAAGGAAAGGTAATATAGAAGAAGAAGAAGAAAAAGGCATAGTGAACTATTTTGCACAGCTCAGGTCAGATTAATGTCAATAGCAAACATTCATTCCATCAGAAATGTTCCTTCTCCAGTGTAAGAGGACAGGGCCACTGCAATTGTGTGCATCGGTTGTGGGAAGTGTACATCAAAGTGCTGCGTCATCCTCTAGCCTGTACGTTTCCCTTACAAAGTGCTCACAGGGGATAGTGCTTTCAGGAAGTGTTAATATGCCCAAATAAAATGCATATGTAAATATATAGAGACACATATATGTATATATATAAATGCTATTGCTAAATAGAGAAGCAAACATCGCAGAAATCAGTTAACAGATGTAGGGTACTTTTTAAATAAGCAGTACTTAGTGTTGGTCCACAGTTATGATTTTTTTAAAAAATTAAAAATTATCATACCATTTGAATTTTTTCTTACACAAGTACATTACTTTGATTAGGAAAAAATACTCTTCTGATGTGATCATCCTTTCTCATTGATGTCTGTTATCATCATTTAAACTTTATCCGACATTTGGGAATGGGACTACATTTGAGAGTAACCTTCAGCTTTGATGGTATTTAAAGCTGATATCTAACCTGTGGAGAATTAACTTTTTTCATGCTTTCTTTTGTTACTAAACAATAAATGGGCAGGCACCCTGTCATCCCAGCGCTTTTGAATGATTGCATGAGCCCAGGTGTTCAAGATCAGGTTAGGAAACATAACGAGACCGCTTCTCAATAAAAAACTTCACAAAGTTCCGGGCATAGTGGCGAATCCCTATAATCTGAGCTACACGGGAGGCTGAGTCGGATGGACGGCCTGAGTGCAGAAAGTTGAGACTGTGGTGAGCCACATCATGCCACTGCACTCCAGCCTGAGCAACTAAGTGAGACCCTGACTTCCGGGTCAGACTTCCGGTTTTCACTCCAGCGTACGACACGCCTACGGTCATCACTCCTGTCTGTGCCAGAGGAGAAACTCGCACAGACGGAAGATCAGCCACTCTTTTTAGGCCAGTGAGGGAACTGAGGTCACGGGGCAAACCACCGCGGCCCACAGTGAATGATCGACAGCTGGACGCAGAAATGTGCTTTGGGGCACAGGACCTCACCAACAGAATCCTCGACGGAGCACATGCTGCGGCAGGAAACCCCAGACTGTGATCTAAAAATGGTTGGCGGCTCCGTCTGGAAGCCGCGGAGAGTTCATGATTCCCGAAGGGCCTGTCTTAGAAGGGCTTCCACACTCTGGCAGATCTTGAGAGGACCTACGAGGTTCTCACGGTAAACACCGGAGAGCCGTACCTACCCTTGCGCCTTGGGGTGGGGCAAGAAGAGGAATGCAAGTCAGCTGGACAAACAGCAGACAATTGTTTTCCTCCTGGCAGGGTCTGCTTGAAGAAGACATAATTCACCAGAACCTGACTGGCCTCGAGAAAGAAACATACACAACTAGAGCCTGTCACTAAGTTTATTTAAATAGAAATTTCTCTGCTGACCAAGATGGCTGATGCCTGTAATCCCAACAACTTGGGAGGTTGAGGTGAGAGGATAGTTGGAATCCAGGGGTTCGAAACCAGCATGGACCACTTGGCAAGACCTCATCTCTACAATACATTAAAAAATTAGCCAGAGAAGGGAGTGCACGTTTGTAGTCCAAGCTGCTTGGATGGATGGGGTGGAAGGATTACCTGAGTCTAGCAGGTCAAGTGTCGGTAGCCATAGATGTGCGCTAGACTTCAGCCTGGGCAAAGGAGTGAGATTCTCACAAACAAAAAATAATAAAGTGAAAGAAAAGAAATAAAGAATGAAATATTTCTAGTAGATACATAGTAAATGGAGGAAACAAAATCAAGAACACGATAAGTTTTAGTCTGTGAGTTTTACAGCTCAAACACTGAACACCGACTAGCTGTTATCGTGATGGCGCAAGGACCACCCTCTGAAAGGTTTTTACCCCACAAACATGAAAATCATTAAAAAAAATTATTGAGTGTTTTCAAGGGGCATTTTAGTCACGTTCCTGATAACCTTTAGAAGTTAACAGACACCTTGAAAAGCAGAAAGGGAAGAGTATCTTAAAACAATAGCCAGGAGAGTTAGAGTCAGAACAAATTTGTTTCGCTATAAAAACTAAAGACAGCATCTTAATATATGTCCCTGAGTTGTTCCAGAAATCTGCTCCCCCCTAACACCATGGGTCCATGGGCATGAAATTTTCAGATAAATGGAACTCAGGAGTGAAATCTAACCACTGTTCTTTTTCTTAATTTTCTCCTGATAGGCACGAAGGAATTGCCATCTCACATTCTTTTCTGCTAGTCACACATTTTCAGACAAAACTTCACCGGCTTAACCCATCAGAAAATCTTTAAATCCACCTATGACATATGAGACCTCTGAGTCATAATGTCCCAGTGTTTTAGGTCAGAACAAAGTGCAACCTCCATGTATTGGTTTATGACTGCCTGTAGTCTCTGCCCCCTTCCTTTTAAAAATTCTTTACTATAAGCCGTCGAGCAGCTTAGGTTATAAGCATAAGCTGCCCTGTTCTCCTTGCTTTGGACCCTACCATAAAAATTCCACTTTCTCTTGCTGCCAACGTGGTGGAAGTACTTGCCTTTGTTTTACCAAGTGAGTGCACACCAGTTTAATTCCTTCAAATGATTGACTTGACAATAATACCTCACACTGAAGGCCTGTTTACTCAGTGCCTTTTGTCTGATGAATTACATTTGGCTTTCAACCAAAAGCTACAAATATCTTCCTCTGCTCAGGCTGCCACTACAAAATACTATAGAGTGAGGGGCTTAAACAACAGGAATTTACTTTTTTGAAATTCAGAAGACTGGAAGTCTAACTAAACAATGTCCCCATAGTGTGCTTATGGGTAGAAGACTCTCTTCTGGTCTGCAGTCAGCTTCCTTCGTATAATGTCTTCACATGTGCAAAGAGAGAGAGGAGGTACAAGCTCTTTGGCACCTTCCTATAAAGTCATAAATCACATCATCAGGGCTCCACCCTCATGACCTTATTGACACTAAATTATATGACAAAGGTCACATTTCCAATTACATTCACAATAGGGTTGGAACTCCAACATATACCTTTTGGGGAGCACAATTCATTCTATGATAAAGCATATTAAAAAACAACAATTAAAACACTGTTTGGATAGCAAATATTGAGAGACACACTGATAGAGTTCAGAAATGTGGGAATAATTAGACTGGGGATATAAAACAACAGTAAGTAATATACAAAAAATGCTAGTGGAAAAAGTAGTCAACAAACACAAATATATACATGATATTAATTGAGAGATGAAATCTATTTTTAAAATTGCATAAATAAGAAAAACACAACAGAACTAAAGAAGACTTTTGCTCACCAATAGACTGAACGTGACCGAAAAAAAATCAATCAACTTAAAAAAAGACAATGTGACTTCCATGCAACATCCTGTTACATAATATTTATTTTATATTCTTCATGTATTAAAGTCATATTTTAACAATGTTGACTTTATATAAAACAGAAAGGTGAAATTAAAAAGAAAACATTACCTGTATCTTCACCATCTGGTTTAAATTTTTTTTTTTTAAATCTGGAGTCTTACTCTCTTGCCTAGGCTGGATTGCACTGACATACTCATGGCCACTGCAGCCTTGAGCTGCTGGGCTAGACTTCCAAGTAGCTAGAACTGTAGACTTGTGCCATCATGCCCTGGTTATGTTTTTTTTTTTTTTTTTGAGTTAGAGTCTCATTCGGTCCCCCAAACTGGAGTGCAGTGGCTGCTCCCGGCCACCTCAGCCTCGCTTGCTGGGCTCCAGCGATCCTTCCGCCTCAGCCTTCTGAGTAGCTGGAACTACAGGCACGCGCTACCACGCCCGGCTGATTTTTGATTGATTGTAGAGATGAGGTCTGCCAAGTTGTCTAGGCGGGTCTCGAATCCGCGGGCTCAGGCAATCCACTCACCTCAGCCTCCCAAAGGCGCGGGATTACAGGCTGAGCCACCGAGCCCAGCTGTTTTTTATTTATTGTAGAGATGAAGTCTCATAAAGTTGCCCATGCTTGTCTCAAATCCCAGGGTTTAGGGTAACCTCTCACCTACACCTCCCAAAGTGATGGGATTATAGGTGTGAACCACTGCACCTAGGAAATATTTTAGAAAATTCATTTTATGTTCCTCTTCTGATAAAAGCTATAATGAAAGAAATGTGCAATTTGAGGTTTCATAAAATTAATTTTCATTAAGTAGCCAAAATGGCTGAAACAACCAACCAAATTGTCACCTACTCTTTTTGTGCCATTGACTTACGCTTGGTTCAGTGGTTCGCACACTGATTATTCTTACAGTACTGCCCCGTGATAATGCTGAAGAACATGGTGAACAACCATGATAATGTTCCTCTCTTCAAGTAGCTCAAAGTTTTCATAAGGAGACAGACATGCAAACAGAGACAATGAGGTTTGTATGGAAGCATTTTTAAAAACACACAGCATTCTTCCTAGGTGTGTGTGCATCATGAATTATTGTCTTCAGAGGACAAACTCTCCTCCAGAGGATGTGATGCTGGCTCAGAGTCTAGATGCCTAGAAACAGTGTCTCCTGGACCAAGGAGGTGAAGGCTGGAGATAGGCGACAGACCTGAGCACAGCTTACAATGCATGCAAATTCACATGTCCCTGGGTAGAGGGTTACTCTGGCATCCATGCGGGCTGAGGTTTGTGTGGGGAAAAAAGTGACAGGTTGTGCTCCAGGCAGTGGAAGTCTCAGATGGTCAGGAGGGGAAGACTCAAACATGACCCTCTCTCCAAGGCTTATATTGTAAGGAACCAGAAGCACATTCTCTGAGTCTTAGAGCCAGCTGAATGGTCTGGTAGAGACAGAATGAACTCTCCTTGACCAAACCTAGTCAGGTTCTTCTGAGCCCTCTTCTCACCTAGGTTTCAGTCTTAGCCCGATTCCTAGCTTTGGCTGGGCAAGTCTGTTTTTACCAGATATCCTGCTAAGGTATTTCACACCCTTGATACTTGATCCTTCTGATATCTGGATCATGTTTCTCATGCCCAATTTTTGTTAGGAATTCCTTGTCCTGCTTTTTACAAGACTTCTGTAAGGTCAATATTTTCTTTCTTTCTTTCTTTTTTTTTTTTGAGTTGGAGTCTCACTCTTGCGCCCAGACTAGAGTGCAGTGGCCACTCCCGGCCACCGCAGCCTCGACCTGCTGGGCTCCGGCAATCCTTCCGACTCAGCCTTCCAAGCAACTGGAACTACAGGCGTGCTCTACCACTCCCAGCTAATTTTTTGATTTGTTGTAGAGATGAGGTCTCACAGTAGCCCAGGCGGGTCTTGAACCTGTGGGCTCAGGCAATCCACTCATCTCAGTCTCCCAAGGTGCGGTATTCCAGGCTGAGCCACTGAGCCCCGCTAAGACCAATATTTTTTTACTTGTAATCTGATTTGTTTTGCTCAGGCTGGAGTGCAGAGGCATGCATGCTCACGGCCACCCCAGCATCGACCTTCTGGGCTCCAGTGATCCTTCTACCTCATCATTCTGAGTAGCCAGGAACTACAGACTTGTGCTATCATGCCCGGCTATTTATTTATTTTATTGTAAGAAGAGGTCTTACCATTTGTCCATTCTGGTCTCAAACCCGCGGGCTCAGGGAATCCACTCACCTCTACCTCTCAAAGTGCTGGAATTACAGGCTGAACCACCAAGCCCGGATTGTGAGGTCACATTAACAAGATTGTCTTCCATCCACTGAACCTTTGTCTTTGTTTCTTGACTGTAAACCTCCACTTGTCTTTGTGGGATTCAGACTTGAGCTGTGTCATCCTCTCTACTGTAATTGTCTTGGCACCTATGACAGTAGTCTTGAAGGATGTCTTCCTGACCATTTTAACAAATGTCACACTAATTCTATTTGTCAAGAGGAACCTTATGCTCATATTAGACAGGAGGGTAGGTAGGAGTTGAGTCCCTCAAGCTGGACATAGAGAAAGAAAAGGAAGGACAACAGGACAAGGTGCAGGTCTCAGAGAGGCCCTTGAGGCAGCAGGGAGAAAAATCAGAGAATTCTCCTAGAGCCTTCCCCTCCACTGTTCTGAAGTCACCAAAAGGACAGTTCAACCAAGTATGTTGGTTTTTTTTTAAGGGAAATATTTTCAACACAATTCTATGCACATAAAAATATTTTCATTACATATTATTAGATATAAAAACCAACACAAGGAGCATTGTGTAGTGCATACACCTGCTGGTGCTTGTTTGTGATGGTGTCTAATTAATCCTTAGTTTTTATGGGCAACTTTTTTCTTTGCAATATTGAAAATTCTAGGCCACCCAATTCTTGTTAGGATTTGGGAATCATAATAGTTATGAAGAAGAGTGTATAACCCTCACAAAAAAACAAAACAAAAAAAAGCACCTCATACCCGAAAAAGAGGGAAAATTGCAGCAGGCATGAAGTGCTTCTGTGTGCTCTTTGGGAATGCAATTAATATATCATACTCATCTGTCCTACCATTTTAGTACATTTCTCGTTTCCATGGCATTGATTATGATAATAATAAAAGAATTAATCTTTTGGTGGGATACTTAGCTTCTTTAAGATTAAAGTATAGGCCAGGCTCAGTGACTCAGTCTGCAATCCCAGCACTTTGGGAAGCCGAGTTGTGTGGATTGCCTGAGCCCACATGTTCGAGACCAGACCAGGCAACTTGGCGAGAACTCGTCTCTATAATAAAAAAAAAAAAATCTGGGTATGGTAGCAAGCATCTGTAGTTCCGGCTACTTGGAAGGCTGAAGTTGAAGGATTGTCAGAGCCCAGCAGGTCGATGCTGGGGTGGCTGTGAGCATGCCACTGCACTCTAGCCTGGGTGACGGAGTAAGATTCTAACTCATAAAAGTTAAAGTTTAAAGTATAAAGTTTAAAGTATAAAGTTTAAAGTATAAGTTACATAAAATAAACTATACAGATTTTAAACACACAGTTGAAAATTTTTTAATAGCTACAGGGGGTACAAATAATTTTTGCTCACATGAATGCATTTTATTAGGGTAAAAAGCCTGGCCTTTAAGTGTGTCCTCCTGCACACCTGTGTGCACTTTACCTGGTAGGTAATTTTTCATTCCTATGCACCCTCTAGCTTTTGAGTCTTCAACGTCCACTATGACCTTCTATTTGCCTTTGCGATTTCTTAGTGTAATGCCCACTTATTGGCCAAGTGCGATGGCTCAGGTCTGTCATCCCAGAACTTTGGGAGGCTGAGGCAAGAGGATTGCCTGAGTCCAGGGGTTCAAGTCCAGTCTGGGCAAATTGGCAAGACCTCATCTCTACAATAAAAAAATTAGCCAGGTGTCATGGCACACATCTACGGTTCCAGCTACTTTCAAGGTCGAGGTGGAAGTATCCCCTGAGCTCAGAGGTCAAGGCTGTGGTGTCTGTGAGACTGTCACTGCACTCTTGCCTGCATGACAAAGTGAGACTTCAACTCAAAAAAAAAAAAAAAAAGAAAATCCCACTTATCAGTCACAAAATGTGGCATTTGATTTTCTGTTCCTGAAACACAAGATTTGGACAAATGCCTGTAAACTGCATCTCTAGCAAGAGAGAGTTGAGTGCTGTCTTTGGTGAATCCTGTCCTGCCTTTTCCAGGCTATGCACTTTTCCCGACCCCAGAATAACAAGAACAGCTAATGTGCCTCATGATGTGGAGAGTCACTAATGTGTAACCAGAAAGCAGGAAAAGTTCCTTTGGGAGACTTCTCCAGTAAGCTCAGCCGATCAATATGAAAGCCCTGAAACACTGGGGGTGAAAGTTTGGACCGCTTGGATGAATAAGACAGGAAAGTTACTCTGGTGTGTCTTTAGTTCTACCCTTGACTAGTCACAAAGTGTGGTCTTTTCCACAAAATCATATCTGCTGTTCACCTCACCCTATCTGCTGAACAAATACCTACCCTGTCCCAGAATGTAATACGATACCTGTAAATGCAGAGAAGGTTTACCTGGGTTCCTTGCTTCAGAATTACGTCTTCAGCTCTCACAGATAGGCCACTACCTTATTTACACCCCATTTTGTTCCTGGAAAAAACACCACAAAAGGGTAGTTATTCCTACTTGGTCATACCAAGAGAAGCTGCAGTGACGCTGGGCCCTGCCCAGGGCAGAAGGCATTATTTACATGCTTCTTTAATATAATTTTTCTTTTGAGTAGGAATCTTACTATCACCCAGACTGGAGTAGGTGGCACGTCCATGGCCACCACAACCTCCACCTGCTGGACTCAGGTGATTCTTTTGCCTTAGCTTTCCAAGTAGCTGGAAACACAGGTGTGCAACACCATGTCGCACTAATTTTTAAAATTTCTTGGAGAGATGAGGTTGCATCAATTTTTCTAGTCTGGTTTGAACCCATGGGCTCAAGCAACCCTCCAGCCTCCTCCTAAAGACTTGGGATTACAGCAGTGAGTCACTGAACCCGGCATGCTGTATCATAATTAACAGCCACTTTCTTCACTGTCCTTTTTTCTTCACTTGCTTCTTGGTGGAACTATTTCTTGTTCACTGGTACCTGTTATTTAGATTTGACTACCAATGGTGATATTAATTTACCAGTTTCCATCGGTAGGAGTGAAGTCACCCTTCAGTGTTACAGAGACTGAAAGTAGAGCATGTCGAGAAAGCATCAATGATATTTGCAAAATGGGTTACATTATGCTATTTTTCAACTTTTTCTAAGAAAGGAACTGGGAAGTAAATGCTTATTACTTTTTTTTTTTTTGAGTTGGAGTCTCACTCTGTCACCCAGACTGGAGTGCAGTG
>NW_007166741.1:0-945 GCF_000164805.1 Carlito syrichta
CCTGAGGCGAGAGGATTGCCTGAGTCCAGGAGTGCAAGACCAGCCTGGGCAACTTGATGAGACCTCGTCTCTACAGTAAATCAAAAATTTACCCATGTGTGGTGGCGCACGCCTGTAGTTCCAGGCTGAGGCGGAAGGATCGCATGAGCCCAGCAGGTTGAGGTTGCGGTGGCCATGAGCGTGCCACCGCACTCCAGACTGGGTTACAGAGTGAGACTCCAACTAAAAAAACAAAACAAAAAAAACCCAAAAAAACCCAACTTCTTATAGTTTTTTCCTTTCTTCCTCTTTCTCTTTCTCCCTCTCTTTTTTCCTCAGAATGTGTGTGAATATACACTATATGTATGTGTGTGTGTGTGTGTGTGTGTGTGTGTGTGTACAGAACATTTTCAGATTTCAGGACAATTCTCCCAGAAATGGATAAACCAAATAGATAGAAATATCTGTAATATCTGTAGGAATGTAGAAGACCATCAACCACTAATCCTAATTGACATATGTAATACTTGACACAAATGCAGAACACATAATTTTTTCCAGTGCACATGGAACATTCATTAGGATGAGTGTTTCATACTGAACTATAAAACATGTCTCAAAAAAATTGAAAATTATTTAAATCATATAAGTACGTTATCTGATCAAATGAAGATGTATTAGAAATCTATTTTTTAAAGTATCTGGAAAATCCCCAAATATTAGAAATTAAGTATAACATCTGTAGTCATTTATGAAGCATACAAAAAATTATAAGGTAAATAAGAAACTGGAAGTGAATAATTTTTAAAAGCATATAAAATTTGTGGGATTCAGCTAAAGCAGTAATTATAATTTTGCAATTTTTATGGTTATATAAAAATTACATGTATAAAATCAATGATCTAAGCTCATGCCTTAAGAAAGTTTTAAAAAGGGATAATTTACACAAAGCAAAATTCTTATATA
>NW_007166742.1:0-1317 GCF_000164805.1 Carlito syrichta
TTATAGATGTAAATGCTGGGAAAGTTTGCTTGCATATTTGAGTTGATGAGAATAGAGTTTTGTTACAGCAATATAATTAATTTCTTTATTTCTGAGTTATAAGTCCCAGATGGCATAGTAATTTGTCTTCAAAAATTATTTTTAATGATCTGTCAACTGATGAATAGATTAGGACTTTTAATTTTATTGAAAGCAAAAAACTTAGAAAATCCTTATATTCAAAAGAGTACATTACCCAGGAATCAGAACCACTAGGTTTTTCCAACATGAACACCAACATTTCAAACAGTTCCTTTTTTCAATAGCCCAAATATGTTGTATTCTGTAAATGCACTCAGTAGAAAGACTGGAGGTGGTAGAAAAGGATGTTTTTCTTTTGTAAAATGGGAGTTGATTAAGAAAGAAGACAGCAAAATATTTTTAGATGCAGGGCATTCTCAGGAAGATAGATTTTAGACCAATGCATATGTAAGTGTTGAAAAATTTAAAATTTATTTCCTGAACATTATTCATGTCCAGGTACTCCTCTTAGAGTTTTTATGTCACGCCAGGTGTGTGATCGCATTTGGAGATGCTGGGTTATATTAATTTCACTCATATGAGGCTTTGGAGCATTGAATGAGGCAACAGAAAATGTGTGGGGGTAGGGGTTGGTAATGGAAAGGAGCTGAGAGAGAGAGAGAGACAGAGACACCAAGACATGATGAACTCCATTTTCTTTTTTTTTTTTTTTGAGTTGGAGTCTCGCTCTGTCGCCCAGACTGGAGTGCAGTGGCCGCTCCCGGCCACCGCAGCCTCGACCTGCTGGGCTCCGGCGATCCTCCCGCCTCCGCCTTCCGAGTAGCCGGAATGACAGGCGCGCGCTACCACGCCCGGCTGATTTTTTGATTTATTGTAGAGATGAGGTCTTGCTGCCCAGGCGGGTCTCGAACCCGCGGGCTCAGGCAATCCGTTCACCTCAGCCTCCCAAAGGCGCGGGATTACAGGCTGAGCCACCGAGCCCGGCTGAACTCCATTTTCAAACTAAACTGTTCTGTGCCTATTCTATCATATGCTAGGGTAATAACACATTTCTAAATAACCAGTGAGAAAAATGGTTGACTGATTCCATAATGTGGGAATTATAAAGAAATCTGCAGCAAGCCTCACCACCGTCTTCTTGATCTCATGAAATTTCCAACCATTTATTTCAGAAGGGTTTCTAGCAAGTTGTATGATACTTTCTTAGCCCTAGAACTCAGGAGATTGATACACATCATGTTTTTGTTGGCAATTCAAGAGATTTGGATTAAAAAGTGTATGATTTCCTTTCAAAAA
>NW_007166743.1:0-510 GCF_000164805.1 Carlito syrichta
CACTGAGATACCACCTAACTCCCATCAGAATGGCCATTATCAATAACTCAAAAAATAACAATTGCTGGAGAGGTGTGGTGAAAGGGAGCACTCCTACACTGTTGGTGGGAATGCAGACTAGTGCAACCTCTATGAAACACAGTGTGGTGTTTCCTAAAAGCTCTAAATATCGACCCCCCATATGACCCCCCAATCCTCCTTATGGGAATATACCTTAAGGAACTCAAATCACTCTTTAAAAAAGATACCTGCACACATATGTTTATTGCAGCATTGTTCACAGTAGCGAGAACATGGAATTAACCATACTGTCCATCAAAAGAGGACTGGATTAAAAAATGTGGTACATATACACGATGGAATACTACACAGCCACAAAAAAAGAACAAAATCATAAACTTCGCAGGAACCTGGATGGAACTAGAATCAATAATACTGAGTGACCTCTCACAGAAATAAAGATCTGAGTATCACATATTTTCACTCATATAGTGAACCTTGAAACATCCA
>NW_007166744.1:0-780 GCF_000164805.1 Carlito syrichta
GGATACTGAGGCCCAGGTAGCTCCCTGCCAAATCCAGGCACAGACCTTCAAGACCCTCCCCTGCTCCTTGGAGGCAGCCTCAAGGGACAGGGTATGGCTTCGATTTCACCACACTCCCTGGGCAGGGGCTGGAAATGGAACCCTAGGCTGTCACAGCCACCATGACTGAGCACTTTAGAATGTGCAAAAGCCCAAGGCCACTGAACACTCAGCCCCCTCTCCAGAGGCTGGGCAGGCCATGGGCAACCTCCTGCCACCCAGCGGCGAGTGAGTATGGAGACTGAGGAGGGACCAGAAGCACGTCTGTTCGAATTCCCAAAGCATGGCAGCGGCTTGGAGCTCCATGGCCTTCCTCAGAGGGCCCAGACTGGTCTAAGGCATTTCCAGTGACATTGCATCATCCAGGAAGCCTTCCTGGACTGCATCAGGCTGAGGTGGGAACGAGGGCTTATTCTCTGACCCTTTGTTGCCTCCCACACACCCCGTGTTGTACCCTAACACTCCAGCTTCTTACTGTGCCCGAGTCCCAGTAAAGGGCATGGTTCGTGCTTGCCCCTCTGGAGAGGGGGCTGAGTGTTCAGTGGCCTTGGGCTTTTGCACATTCTAAAGTGCTCAGTCATGGTGGCTGTGACAGCCTAGGGTTCCATTTCCAGCCCCTGCCCAGGGAGTGTGGTGAAATCGAAGCCATACCCTGTCCCTTGAGGCTGCCTCCAAGGAGCAGGGAGGGTCTTGAAGGTCTGTGCCTGGATTTGGCAGGGAGCTACCTGGGCCTCAGTATCC
>NW_007166745.1:0-637 GCF_000164805.1 Carlito syrichta
TCCTAACCTTTCCACCTCATTTCATTCCTCTCTCTTCTATTCCATTCCATTCCAATTCATTCAATTGCCTTCCACTCCATTCCATTCCACTCCTTTCCATTGCACTCAATTCTTCTGCAATCCATTTCTATCCATTCTATTCCATTTCTCTCCATTCCAATCCTTTCATTTCCATTCCACTCTATTCTAATCCATTCCTCTACATTCCATTCCACTTCCGTTCTATACCAATCCATTCCTCTCCATTCCATTTCATTTAATGTCATTCCTTTCAATTTCATTCAATTCCACTCCACTCCACCCCACTTCATTCCATTCCATTGCATTCCTCTCCATCGCATTCCATTCCACCCCACTCCATTCCATTCCTCTTCATTCCATACCATTCCATTCCATATCTCTCCATTCCTTCTCTCTCCATTTCAAATACATTTCTCTATATTCCATTCCATTCTACACCATTCCATTCCATTCCACTCCATTCCGTTACATTCCATTTCATTTCTCACCATTCCATTCCATTTATCTCCATTCAATTCCTCTCCATTCCACTCCATTATATTTCATTTGTCTGCACTGTTTTCCATTCCACTCCATAACATTCAATTCATTTCCTCTCCATTCCATTCCATTCCGT
>NW_007166746.1:0-3882 GCF_000164805.1 Carlito syrichta
CCATTCCATTCCATTTATCTCCATTCAATTCCTCTCCATTCCACTCCATTATATTTCATTTGTCTGCACTGTTTTCCATTCCACTCCATAACATTCAATTCATTTCCTCTCCATTCCATTCCATTCCGTCCATTTTCTCCATTGTATTCCTTCTCATTCCATTCCATTCCTCTCCATTCCATTCCATTCCATGCCATTCGATTCCTCTCCATTCCTTTCCAATCCATTTCATTCCATTTTATTCTATTACTCTCCATTCCATTTCATTTCATTCCACTCCATTCCATTTCATTACATTTTATTCCTTTCCTCTCCATTTCATTCCATTCCTCTCTATTCCATCCCATTCTATTCCACTCCATTCCATTCCATTTCCCTCAATTCCATTCCATTCCTTTCATTCCATTCCATTCCATTCCTCTCCTTTCTATTCCATTCTACTCCATTTCATTCCAATCCTCACTATTTCATTTCATTTCCCTCCATTCCTTTCCTGTCCATTTGATTGTATTCCATTCTATTTCATTTTTTTCAACTCCATTCAATTCCTCTCCATTCCATTCCGCTCTATTCCAATCCATTAAATTCTATTCAATTCGAATCTACTCAATTCCATTCGATTCCATTCTATTCCATTTCTCTCCTTTCCATTGCATTCCTTTCCATGCCATTCCAGTTCCTCTCCACTCCGTTCCACTCCTCTCCATTCCTTTCCATTCCTCTCCATTCCATTCCTCCACATTCAATTCCTTTCCATTCTTATTAATTCCATTCCATTCCATTCCACTCCATTCCATTCCTCTTTCTCCTATTACATTCCATTCCATGCCATTATATTCCTTCCACTGCATTCCATTCCACTATCTTCCATTGCACTACATTCCTTTCCATTCCCTTTCTATCCATTCCATTCCATTTCTTTCCTTTTTAATCCTCTCTCTCCCATTCCATTCCATTCAGTTCCATTCCTTTCCATTCCATTCTTCTTCATTCCTTTCTACTCCATTCCATTGCATTCCTCTCCATTCCATTTAATACAATTCCATTCTCCTCAATTCCATTCCATTCCACTCCACTCCACTGCATTCCATTCCATTGCATTCCTCTCCATCCCATTACATTCCGCTCCATTCCATTCCATCCATTCCATTCCATTCCCTTCCTGTCCATTCCATTCCTAGCCTTTCCTTTCCATTCCATTCCTCTCCATTCCTTTTAATTCCATTCTTTTCCATTCCATACCATTCCACTCAACTCAATTCCATTCCTTTCCATCAATTCCATTCTATTCCCTTCCTCTCCTTTCCATTCCTTGCCTTTCTTTTCCATTCCATTCCTCTCCGTTCCTTTCAATTCTATTCCATTCAATTCAGTTCCATTCCATTCCAATGAATTCCATTCCATTCCATTCCTCTCAATTCCATTCCACTCCATTCCATTCCATTCCTTTCCAATCCATTCAATTCTGTTCCACTCATCTCCATTCCATTCCGTTCCATTTCATTCCAATCCTCTCCATTCCAATTCATTCAATTCAATTCGAATCATCTCCTTTCCCTTCCTTTCCACTCCATTCCATTCCACTCCTCTTCATTCCATTCCACTCTACTCCATTCCATTCCATTCCACTCCATTATATTCCAATCCATTCAAATTAATTCCAATCTTTTCCTCTCCAATCTTTTCCTCTCCATTCCTTTCCATTCCATTCCATTCCTTTCCATTCCATTCCTTTCCAGTCCCTTCAATTCCATTCCACTACATTCAATTCCATTCCACTCCCTTCCATTCCAATCCTCTCATATCCATTACATTACATTCCATTCCCTTTTTCTCCATTCCACTCCATTCCTTTCCATTCCATTCCTCTCCATTACGTTACATTCTATTGAATTCCATTCCATTTCTCTCCATTAATTTGCTCCCCATTTCACTCCATTATATTCCATTTGTCTCCATTCCTTTCCATTACACTCAATTCCATTCAATTCCTTTCCTCTCCATTCTCTTCCATCCCATTCCTTTCCATTTTTCTCCATTTCTTTCCTCCCCATTCCATTCCATTCCTTTCCATTATATTTCTTTCCGTTTTATTCTATTCCTCTCTATTCCATTTTATTCTATTCCTTTCAATTGTTTTCCTTTCCATTCCATTGCACTCCATTCTATTCCACTCCATTCCATTATTCACCTTTCAATTTCATTATATTTTATTCCATTGCTCTCCATTTCATTCCATTGCTCCTTATTCCATCCCATTCCATTCCATTCCATTCCACTCCACTCCACTCCTTTCCCTTCCATTGCTCTCCAATCCAATCCATTCCACGTCATTCCATTCCAATCCATTCCATTCCAATTCTCTCATTTCATTCCTTTCCTCTCCATTCCTTTCCAGTCCATTCGATTCCATTCCATTTTATTCCATTATTTTCCTCTCTATTCAATTCCTCTCCATTCCAATCCTCTCCGTTCCATTCATTCCTTTCCATTCCTCTCCATTCCATACCATTCCATTCCATTCCTTTCTATGCCATTCCAGGTACTCTCCATTCCATTCCATTCCCCTCCATTCCTTTCCATTCCTCTCTCCATTCCCTTCCATTCCATTCCACTGCATTCCTCTCCATCCCATTGCATTCTGCTCCATTCCATCCTTTCCATTCCATTCCATTCCTCTCAATTCTATTCCTCGCCAATCCATTCCTCTCCATTCCTTCAATTCCATTCCATTTCATTCCTCTCCATTCCATTCCATTCCATTCCTCTAAATTTTCTTCAAATCCATTCCACTCCATTACATTCTATTCAATTCAATTCCATTCCATTTCCCTCATCTCCATTTGATCCCATTGCATTGCATTCCAAATCGCTCCATTCCAATTCATTCCACTCCCCTCCATTCCTTTCCATTCCACTTCATTCCATACCATTTCCTTCTTCTCCATTCCATTCCTCTCCAATCCATTCCTCTCGATACTTTTCCATTTCATTCCATGACATTTCCTTCCTCTCCATTCGATTCCATTCCATTCCCTTCCTCTCCTTTCCATTCCATTCCACTCCATTCCATTCCATTCCATTCCTCTCCATTCCATTCTGTTCGATTATATTCCATTCCATTCTTCTCCATTCCATTCCTCTACATCCATTACAATCCTCTCTCTTCCAGTACAGTCCTTTCCATTCCTTTACACACCATTTCATTCCATTCAATTCCATTACACTGCATTCCATTCCATTCCTCTCCATTACTTTTGATTCTATTCCTCTCCATTCTATTTTGTTCTCATCCATTCCTTCCGTTCCTATTCCTTCTATTCTAATCCGTTCCATTCCTTTCCATTCCTCTCCATTCTATTTAAGTCCATTTTATACCATTCCTCTCCTTTCCATTCCATTCCATTCCTTTCCATTACTCTCCTTTCCATTATCAACCTTTCAATTCCATTCCATTCCTTTTCATTTCTCTCCATTCCATTCCGAACCTATCCATTCCTTACCTTTCTTCTTTCTGCCATTCGATTCAATTCGATTCCATTCCTTTCCACTTCAATTCTCTCGATCCCATACCATTCCGTTCCTATCCATTCCTTACCTTTCTTCTTTCTGCCATTCGATTCAATTCGATTCCATTCCTTTCCACTTCAATCCTCTCGATCCCATACCATTCCATTCCTTTCCATTACTCTCCATTCCTTTCCCAACCACTTCATTCCATTCCATTCCTCTCTATTTCATTCCGTTCCTCTACAGTCCCTTCCTTTCCATTCCACTGCATTCCATTCCACTGCTTCCCACACATCTTCATCCCTCTCCATTCCTTTTGATTCCATTTCATTCCATTCCATACCATTCCTTTCCATTCATTAAATTCCATAC
>NW_007166747.1:0-2250 GCF_000164805.1 Carlito syrichta
ACTGCTTCCCACACATCTTCATCCCTCTCCATTCCTTTTGATTCCATTTCATTCCATTCCATACCATTCCTTTCCATTCATTAAATTCCATACCGTTCCTTTTCATTACATTCCATTCCATTCCACCCCACTCCATTCCTCTCTATTCTATTCGTCTTCATTCCATTCCATTCCCTTCCTCTCCTCTTCATTTTATTCCATTCCTCTACATTCCATTCCATTCCATTCCATTCCATTGCTCTCCATTCCCTTCATCTCAATTACTCTATTTCATCCCATTACATTGCATTCCGTTCCACTCCATTCCAATCCAATCCATTCCTCTCCATTCCAATCTATTTCCCTCCATTTCATTCCAACCCTCGATTCCATTCCAATCCTTTCCATTTCATTCCTTTCCTCTCCATTCTTTTCCAGTCCATTCGATCCCATTCCATTACATTCTTTTCCTCTCCATTCAATTCCTCTCCATTCCATTCAATTCAATTCAATTCCTTTCCAATCCTCTTCATTCCATTCATATCCATTCCATTCCACTACATTCCATTCCATTCCATTCCTCTCCATTCCTATCCATTACTTTCTTTTCCTCTCCATTGCATACCATACCATTTCTCACCTTTCGAATCCATTCAATTCCTCTCTATTCCATTAATCTGCATTCCATTCCATTCCATTCTGCTCCATTCCATTTCGTTCCTCTACATAGCATTCCATTTCACTCCATTCCATTCTGTTCCTCACCTTTCCATTCCAGTCCATTCATCTCCATTGCATTCCATTCTCCTCCATTCCATTCTGTTCCACTCCATTCCGTTCCTGTGTATTCTATTTTGTTCCATTAAAATTCGTTCCATTCCACTCCATTCCATTTCACACCCTTCCTTTTCACTCCTTTCCTCTCCATTCCTTTCTCTCGATTCCATTCCAATTCTCTGGATTCCATTCCTCTCCATTCCATTCCATTCTATTCCTCTCCATTACAAACCTCTCCATTCCTTTCCATTCCATTCCATTCCTGTAAATTCCATTTCATTCAATTTCATTAAACTCTATTCCATTCCAATCCATTCCACTCAACTCCAATCTGTTCCACTCCATTCCGTTCCGTTCCCCTCCAGTCTCTTCTATTCCTTTACACTCCATTGCATTCCATTCCATTACACTCCATTACCTTCCATTCATCTCCATTCCATTTCTTTCCATTTTTTCCATTCCACTACATTCGATTCCATTCCATTCCTCTCCGGTCCGTTAGATTCCTCTCCATTCCATTCCATTCTGTATAATTCCATTCCATTCCTCTCCCTTCAATTCGTCTGCATTCCTTTCCATTCCTCTCTATTCCTTTCCATTCCATTCCTCCCCATTACATTCCATTCCACTCCATTCCATTACATACCACTCCATTCCATTCCTGTCCATTCCTTTCCATTGCATTCAATTCCATTCCATTCTGTTCCACTCCCTTCAATTCCACTCTATTCTTTTCCTTGCTATTCTATTCTGTTTGATTCCATTCCAATTCTCTCCATTCCATTTGATTCCTTCCCTTTCCATTCCATTCCTCCCCATTCCATTCCATTCCACTCCATTCCTTTCTTTTCCTCACCATTGCATACCATTCCATTCCTCTACATTCCAATCCTTTCAATTCCTCTCCATTCCTTTCATCTGCATTCCATTCCATTCCATTTTTCTCCATTCCATTCCATTCCCCTCCATTCAATTCCATTTTATTCCATTCAAAAACAATCCTCTACATTCCATTCCATTCTTCTCCATTGCTTTCCAGTCTTCTGCATTCCGTTACATTCCAGTCCATTTCATTCCTGTCTATTTTATTCCATTCAGTTTCAATCCGATCCATTCCATTGCACTCCATTCCACTCCACTCCCTTCTTTTGCATTCATTCGTTATCTCAAAATTCCATTCAATTTCCCTTCATTCCATTCCTCTTCATTCCATTCCATTTCTTTCCTTTCCATTCGATTCCATTCCATTCCTCTCCATTCCGTTACTCTCCATTCCTTTCCATTCCATTCCATTCCACTCCATTCCATTCCATGCATCTCCATTCCATTCCATTCCATTTTTCTCTATTCCACTCAATTCCATTCCATTCCATTCCTCTCCACTTCATTCCATTCTGTACAATTCCATTCCATTCAGTACCTCTCCATTCCACCCAATTCCTTTCCATTCTTCTCCATTCCATTCCATTGCATTTCATTCTTTTCCATTTCATT
>NW_007166748.1:0-401 GCF_000164805.1 Carlito syrichta
CATTTCATTCCATCCTCTCTGATCCATCCCATTCCATTCCATTCCATTCCATTCCACTCCATTCCATTTCAATCCTCTCAATTTCATTCCATTCCTCTCCTTTGATTTCCATTCCTTCTATTCCAATCCATTCCATTCATTTCCATTTCAATCCTCTCCGTTCTATTCTATTCCATTCCATTCCGTTTCTCTCCATTCCATTCCATTCCATTCCTTTTCATGCCATTCCTGTTCCTCTCATTCCATTCCTTTCCATTCCATTCCTCTCCATTCCATTCCTCTCTCTTCTATTCCATTCCATTTCATTCCGTTCAAATCCATTCCACTCCATTCGATCCACTCCCTACCATTGCACTCCATTCTTCTCCATTCCATTTATGTACATTCCATTCCATTTCTCT
>NW_007166749.1:0-3574 GCF_000164805.1 Carlito syrichta
TCCCTGTTTCTTAGGACTAAACACTCTTAAAAGGGCAACTGAGGCATAAGAATATCGAAAATGATGGAGTCATAGCAAAAGAACAACAGCCGTCTTTCCCTGCTGGTCTGCTGAGATTCAAGCCCCCAATCAGAAAGCTGAACCTCACACTATGGAGAAGAGGACTCCATCTCCCACCAGGTGGGAGCCCTCCCCCATGTAGAGGTACTTTTCCTTTAGGGGCATTGACCAAGGAGATAACACCACAACAAGCACCCAGATGGGGTTGTGCCGTTGTTCTCCACCATGGCGGAGACGCTCCTCCCCCAGGAGAAGATACCAAGAGGCAAAAAATCAGCAGATAAGGTGATTTTGTGGGGTGGGTAAAAGCTAAGAGTTATTTTAATAAGGCCTATACAGCATTCTCTTGGCCTCAACTTCCCACCCTTGATGATAAGTTCCTTTCTTGTAGTAGAGATAGGGCATCTTTCTCTCTCTCTCTCTCTCTCTCTCTCTTCCTTTCTTTATTTTAAAGATGTGGGGTTGCCACAACCCAGTGCCTGAGCCAGGAAGTTTCTGCTCCTTTGCAGGGCCTGAAATTGGGTTCTCCCACGCAGAGACACTCTGTTGTGGGGAGATTTCAACAAAAAGAATCAGTCTCAAGTGTCAAGCTGTGGAAATGTACCCACCCCGCATTGGTCAGGGGGATCCTGTCTCCGGCAGCTTCCTATACTTGAAACATTCCTCTCTCTGAAGGCAGTGGAATCCATCCGTTCACCTAGAGTCACAAGGTGACCTGCCTCCGGAAATCTCTTTCCACTCCCCTAGGCTGCAACATCTGCAGAGATGAGTGGAGCCCTAGCAGCATAAGTTCAACGAAACGCATCAAACTGGCCCCCAATGGCTCTGAAAAGTGTGCTGTTGAGAGGACCACAGCCCTCGGTAGAAAGTCATGACCTGCAAGCCAACCCACACAGGGACCATGTCTGCATCAGTAAAAAATGGAAATAGAACTCAGTGTTTCCTAGCTTCAAACCTAAAATGTCCAGCACACGATGTAAAATCATCTCTCATAAAAGAGCCTGAAAATTCAAAACTTGAATGGGAAAAGAAAATCCGCTGACACTTACTCTTATGAGTTAGATGCCACAATTATCTGACAATTATTCAACAAGCAATTGCATGCTTATACCAGTGTATCTGTAATACCCAGAACCTGGAAACCACTTAGATTTCCTTCAATGGATGAATGGTTCAATAAACTGTGGTATGTCCACACCATAGAATACTACTTGCCAATAAAAATTGTTACACAGTAGAACTTCGGTGAATCTTCAGAGAATCATGCTTAGTGAAAAAAACCCAAAAGATGATGCACTGTATGATTCCATTCATAAAAACATTCTTGAAATGACAAAAGTATAGAAATCAGGAAGATATTAGTGGTTACCAGGGAGAAGCATGTGGGAATGAGTAAGAGGCGAATCGAAGAGATGTGGGTAAAGTTGTAATTGAACAACAAGGGAAATCCTTATGGTGAAGAATTTTTCCATATCTGCACAGTATTAATGTCAATATCCTGGTTGTAATGGTGTACTATAGTATTGCAAGATGTTGCAAATCGGGGTAACTGGTATAGGGGTAAAGCTGTCCTCTCTCCTAGTTTCCACTGCAGATCAATCTACAATAAACTTTAAATTAATAGTTTAATTTTTTTTATCGAAGATCTCACTCTTGGATTCCTCCCTACCAGATAAACCCAAGCCACCAACCATTTCTGAGCTCTTTCACCCTCATCCAGGAACTTTTGGTTAGAAATTTTGTCTTCTCCGCAGATACACTGCATTGTACTGGTGTCAATGAGGCACTCCCAAAGCCTCATTCCTTCCCATTTGCCCAGTCATCTGTTCCTCACCCCTCTCCTTTACCGACTGGGTCCTCCATTGGAGCTGAGACCCAGAGCCAATGCTACCTGGGGCCAGGGTTTCTCTCAGTCTCCAGTCGCTCCAGATGGAAACTCGGTGACTTTCAAGCTGTTTCCTGAGGCTTTCACCTCTATTCCTAGGCTATGATGTGGGAACCAGCAACCAACCTTCCACCGTTTCTTATCACAACCAGGTCTCATAGAAAGAAAAAATATTACAGGAAACTGAGGGCAAACATTCTACAGAAAACCACAATCTGATTCTTTGGACTCAACAAGAGAAAAGTATGGCTTAAATCGGGGATTTTCAATGCCATGCCTAAGAGTGAATGTGTGTACGTATGTGACTGTGTGGAGGGTGTTTGAAGAGGGCCCTTTACGATACACCTGTGTCCCTCATAGATCTCTCGTCACTCTCCCACCTTCTCCAGATACTCCCATTTTTCCAGACGAGGTAGGCTAACTCAAGTGACCCTGGGGAAAGTGACACCAGTGTCAAACTGTCTTTCTAAGGTGACATTTAACTGAGACCCAGTTCTGCAGAGAAGACCAGAATGCAGCACCTGACACAAACATTCCCCAGTTTAAAGCACCAACTGTACGCCTTCGGTGTGATGAAAGCACATGCTGCTCTCCCTTTCATCATCCAGACAACCCGAGAAGGGTGTTTCACCACAGCCCTTGTGCCAACGGGGAAATTGGAGCTCAATGAGAATGAGTAGCTTCCTTGCCCAAAGTTCAACAGATCGTAGGGACACACAGACAGAAGAGAGGAGAATTCGAATAAACTCCAGAGATTACGCTAACTCTGGCAGCAACACTGCGTCCCTGTGGAAACTAAAAGCACCGCCAAAATCTTCAGTCTGCACTTGGAGGTGTATCTGGCCAAGAGAATGCTGTATAGACCTTATTAAAGTAACTCTTAGCTTCTACCCTTCCCACATAATGTACATGTTCATAACATGCTATTGCTTGTCCAATTCGGAAGATAAGTGTTCAACACCAATGTTATCGGGTCTCCAGCCTGGGCAATGGAGTGAAGCCCCAACTCAAAAAATAAAGCCAAAAAACAAATGAATTATCAATGTGAAGAAGCTTCTGCAACTGACTGATGTATTTTTCCTCTGGTCCTCAAAAGCTGAGGCTCTCCTGTGCACATGCAAGGATGCTCTATCCCTAATCACCCAGGGCCAAAGACTGAACTGTGACAAGGACGTGTACTACACTCCCAAACATAAGCTTAAGGGAAGCTTGACTCTGGCTCAGGAGCTTTTTTTCTCTACCTTGGAGTATGCTGGAAATGACTTAAGAACACCTAGAGGTAAAAGAGATTAATCATCTCTGGAAGAAGTCCTATAACAAGGATGGTTGGGTATTTGGTGGCTAAAATTCCCCAGTGTTTTCATTCTACACATGGGATAAATCAGGTATGTGTTCTACACGGTCTCTCACAGGGTCCCCCTGGGAATTGGGTCTAATGACCTGCAGTGACAAGTTGCTGAATCATCCCCTGCTGTCCACCGAACTGACTGCTTTTCTTCAAGATTTCACTTCTCCACACCCCTGCTACTACTATCTGGGACTCCCACTCCAGGAAATGATTTGGACTCCCCCAATGGCCCTGAGGTCTCCTTCCTGGAAATCCCCAGTAGACACGCTGTATGTTGATTC
>NW_007166749.1:4572-8873 GCF_000164805.1 Carlito syrichta
TTTCAGAATCTCTACTCTGGTCCATGGACATTTTTATTCAACTCCTGTTTCAATTGTTCATCCTGGAGGGGAAGGAAATATTGGTAACTGGTAAGACAGGCTTCCTCACTTGAAAAACCTTCACATTTTTCCCTCAAGATAATTTTATTTGGCCAGCCACTGCCACCTACATGCCACAATTGTGTTGTGACTTAGTCTGCACTGAATTTCTTGACTGATTAAGGGGATAAAAATTCAAAGACTGCTCTTTCTATCCAGAAAAATGATATACTAAAATATTAGTGTTCAAACTTGAGAGTCATCAAAAGTTGCATTTTCGTTGTAATTGTCTTCATCATATTTCTAGATGCTGTGTACTGCTTGAGAATAGTGCAGACAGGATATTTTATTTCTATTATAATCCCAAGTTGTTAGAATGCTACATCATTTTTTATGCATTTAATTTCAATCAACGAACCCTTCCTGGCGTGCATCTTAAGGAATTGCCATGGTGTTCTAGGAGGGCAATTTATAAAGTGAAGGGCCATTGTCCACTCTCTTTGATGAATAAAATACTCGATACCAGCAAGTTCTCATCCCTCTACATTGTGTCTTGGTCACTAAATCCGGCCTAAGGGGCAGCAGGTCGATCTACACTAGTAGGAGGGAATCTGGAGGGCTGAGCTTTCCCCGCCACCGAAGAAAAAGAGTGTGTGACCTGGGTCCCTCCTCCAGGCATCTGTGCTTCGATATCCGCATTGGTTACAGCGGACTCAGTGGGGCACCCAGTGTGGGGGAAGCTGCCTCCCATCAGTTATCTTAGCTCCTCGAGAGAACAGCACTATGAAAAATACAAAGCCTACTCCCCACCAGTATCCCTCAGACAGCCTGTAAAATTCCCTGCCCTGCCTCCAGACAATACCCACATGGGTCACACCTTCAAGTTAACAATATAGTTGTTCTACATCAGAGACTTGAAAGGGAATATGGCTGGAGACAAACGGGTACTCACAGCCGAAATTTCTGCAATCATCACACTGAAGTGAATTGCATATTATAAAAGTAGTAAATGCACAATCATGACCAAGGCTGGATGCAGGGAGAGAGGTAATTAGAAAATTCTACCTGATGCTAAGCTCCTGACTTGGCTTCAAATTTGGTGAACTTTGCCCAGAGGACATGGTGAGATGCACTGGGTAATGTCAACTCCTCACATAGGAGCTATTTTAATGAAGGAATTTTGTGCCAGCCATGGATGAGCTCTAAGAGCAAGAAAGCAGAGTTTGGTTCTGAACCAGTCAGGCCCTAGTACTCAGGGAAAGACAGACAAGGAGACAGAGAGTCGGCCCTTTCCCTCCATACCCTCTGGTCCAGGTCTGCCTTCAAAAGAAATCACAATGGCCTTGGAGGTAAACATCCTGACATATATGTAAGAAAATGGAGCATTTTTTGGTGCCAATACCTAACTGTACCTGATAAACTCCAGTTCTGTTTGGTGATGAGGGGAGAGTATGGGCCAGGCATGTGTTCAAACTGACACAGAGATGCACTAAGGAGAGGTGAATAGGAACCCGGGCTTTAGATACAAGCTTTGCACTTTCCAATCTCACCTCGGCTTAACCTTAGATGAGTCCATCAATCTCTCTCATGGGAGCAAAAAACTAAGAAAACTACAGGTATCTGCCCCCAGCCTTGGTGCTGTGTCAGATTCACAAAAAATACTGCACTGGGCTTTTAGAGGTGAGTCGGTTAACAGAGGTGAGTACAATCGTGGTACTGCCAAGTTTAAGTTTCTAGCATGGAAACACCACAGGATGAGCACTGGAAACAGAAACTAGGTACCACATTAGAATTTTAAGATATGTTTCTTACATAGGGATTTGTGGAGAGATATCCATGCCTGCTTCACCAATGATGTTCAAAGGAGTAAAATTTCCTGTGAAGTTAACGTAATTTAAACATTTGGGAATCAAGGAACCAATTTGGGCAGTCTCTACACTTTGGAATAAGTAGATTAAATGTAAAGCAATGAACTTTGCTACTGATAGATTTAGCAACCAAGAGTTTATCCGGCAAACTGCTGCATAGCATGAATAACCTAGCTCATAAGGAAGCCCCTTCACTGGGAAAGGGAAAACAGAGAGGTGAGAAGAAGGTAACCCTGCAAAAAAGCAATCTTCATTCAAGTTATAATGAGTGTGAGTATAAGGACTGGGGGCATAGTTGAGACGTAACCTGACACTCAGACCTCAATCTCCCAAGTCTATGTATAACAGTTGGTGCACAAGGGGTCCAACAATGTGTCCCTAAAGTCCTGGGCACCACGACCCTCTTGCTTCGTAGTTGCTGTGAGGCCCCCGCTGTATGCTACACACCTGTCTACCTGCCTCTCCAGGCTCCGCGCGGTGCAACTTCACACTTTTTCTCTGGGGAGCTGAGGGGCAGGTGGGCTTTCTGTGCCTTTGAAAATCTCATGATGAAAATGGACCCTTGACTCCAGAAATGCCCTAGACAACAACCTGTCTGGTGCCGGCTCACACCCCTAGAAGTGCAGTCACAATGCCCCAGAGGAGGATTGCTGTCACCTTTCTCTGTGTGAGCGAGTCCCTCCAGCTTGTCTCTCAATGTCCATGGACCCATGCCCAACCTCAACCTGATTGTGAAGAAGCCCCTTTCATCAGGGTTTTACCACTCCCTGGGGCGTGTTTCTTGAGGGAAGGAATGAAGAAGGGAGTAGAAAGTATGCCCTCAGCAGGGAATCAGGCTCCAGCCACTGAGTGTGACACTGCTTTTGGTCACCAATGATGGAGCCAGAGTGTGGGGAAACCAATCCCATTCCTCCCTGCTATGGAGCCCTACGGCAAGTTGTTCAACTCTCATCTGCCTCAGCTTCTTCACCTACAAACTGGCAGCAATAATCATCTCTGCCTTGCAGAGCTTTGAGGAATCAATCAGTCGTCTCAAGTAATGAGTCAACAGCACCCAGCACAGAGTACACGCTCTAGTTTCCGACATTGCAGTCCTTCCTTCCTGAAATGCCTGTAGTAGTTTCTGTTTAACTCCACTCTGGCAGATGCAGAGAGCAAGGCAGAGAAAGTCCTACCTTAATCACACTTCTAATAATGGAGAATAGTTCCTACTGAGTGTGAAGAATCCATCAGTCAGTCAGTCAGTCAATCAATAAAAACAGGTAAGGACCATTTGCAACTGAAACAGAGATTTTAAAAATGTGTCAGTGAAACAGATTCCAGATTCTAAACACAGAACCATGCATAGGAAGGAATGAAAGAAATGATTACATTGGCATTTCAAATTAGATGATGGCCCAAAGCAATCTCTTGTGACTACAGCTTGTAGCAAGTGTATGTGTGTGTGTGTATGTGTGTGTGCACATGCACGTCTGTGTCTTGGAGTTGGCAGTGGTCAGTGAGACAAAGGCCCCCAGACCAAATGATTGTCTGCATTTTGTCTTTTTCCCGGCTTCTTTGGTTGTTCGGTCTTCCTTAGGTTGTGGAGTGCATCAGTCATGGATAAAGAGCCCCCTAATGTCAGTCCTAGTGAGGTGACACCCATCATTGAGAAGAAGTCGGACAAGTCCACCAGATCCAAAAGAGTCACCAACAATGTGCTCATCTTTTTAATTGATAGACAACGGGGGGAGCACAGATATGATATCGATCTGTCAGTGTGGGTGTGGATGCTGTCATAAAGAAACATCAGGTGGAGCCGCCAAGATGTCATGGGACCTATTTGCTTACGCCTGCCCTGAATATTGAAACGCTGTAAAAATAAAACAACACATCCTTCCACGTTTGAGCCATTAAAATGGAATGTGTTATGTCACTCCTTCCAGTCTGATGTGTGTTTCCTGACAAGGTCTTCTTGGGTTACACTGGACAGCGGATTCTCTTTATCCTAACTTTCTATGCAGGGGGGCTAAGACACAGGGGACAGGGGGAGGTCATGCTGCACATCAATCTCCCCCGTTGATCAATCTTTCCCCACCAATCTGAAAAAACAGTGAAATGTTAATAGATACAACGCACTTGGCCATTCGAGGACCAAAGACTCTTCTCCCTAGCTATTTTGGAGAGACATCTATTTTGTTCTCCTCTAACACCTAACTGTCCTCATGAAAAGACATTGTTTTGGGGCATCCTCACACCTGTGTTGGGGATTATGGCTATCTTTCTTAACATTGAAGATTTCGTACCCACAGTGCCGTTCAGAGGTAAGTGATCTGTTCATGGTCTTTATTTTTTTATTTTTTTTCCAGCATATTTTTTATTTTAAAATTGTGGGATACAGTTATGGGTTAGGGA
>NW_007166750.1:0-9209 GCF_000164805.1 Carlito syrichta
GTGTGACCTGGGTCCCTCCTCCAGGCATCTGTGCTTCGATATCCGCATTGGTTACAGCGGACTCAGTGGGGCACCCAGTGTGGGGGAAGCTGCCTCCCATCAGTTATCTTAGCTCCTCGAGAGAACAGCACTATGAAAAATACAAAGCCTACTCCCCACCAGTATCCCTCAGACAGCCTGTAAAATTCCCTGCCCTGCCTCCAGACAATACCCACATGGGTCACACCTTCAAGTTAACAATATAGTTGTTCTACATCAGAGACTTGGAAGGGAATATGGCTGGAGACAAACGGGTACTCACAGCCGAAATTTCTGCAATCATCACACTGAAGTGAATTGCATATTATAAAAGTAGTAAATGCACAATCATGACCAAGGCTGGATGCAGGGAGAGAGGTAATTAGAAAATTCTACCTGATGCTAAGCTCCTGACGGGAACTTGGCTTCAAATTTGGTGAACTTTGCCCAGAGGACATGGTGAGATGCACTGGGTAATGTCAACTCCTCACATAGGAGCTATTTTAATGAAGGAATTTTGTGCCAGCCATGGATGAGCTCTAAGAGCAAGAAAGCAGAGTTTGGTTCTGAACCAGTCAGGCCCTAGTACTCAGGGAAAGACAGACAAGGAGACAGAGAGTCGGCCCTTTCCCTCCATACCCTCTGGTCCAGGTCTGCCTTCAAAAGAAATCACAATGGCCTTGGAGGTAAACATCCTGACATATATGTAAGAAAATGGAGCATTTTTTGGTGCCAATACCTAACTGTACCTGATAAACTCCAGTTCTGTTTGGTGATGAGGGGAGAGTATGGGCCAGGCATGTGTTCAAACTGACACAGAGATGCACTAAGGAGAGGTGAATAGGAACCCGGGCTTTAGATACAAGCTTTGCACTTTCCAATCTCACCTCGGCTTAACCTTAGATGAGTCCATCAATCTCTCTCATGGGAGCAAAAAACTAAGAAAACTACAGGTATCTGCCCCCAGCCTTGGTGCTGTGTCAGATTCACAAAAAATACTGCACTGGGCTTTTAGAGGTGAGTCGGTTAACAGAGGTGAGTACAATCGTGGTACTGCCAAGTTTAAGTTTCTAGCATGGAAACACCACAGGATGAGCACTGGAAACAGAAACTAGGTACCACATTAGAATTTTAAGATATGTTTCTTACATAGGGATTTGTGGAGAGATATCCATGCCTGCTTCACCAATGATGTTCAAAGGAGTAAAATTTCCTGTGAAGCTAACGTAATTTAAACATTTGGGAATCAAGGAACCATTTTGGGCAGTCTCTACACTTTGGAATAAGTAGATTAAATGTAAAGCAATGAACTTTGCTACTGATAGATTTAGCAACCAAGAGTTTATCCGGCAAACTGCTGCATAGCATGAATAACCTAGCTCATAAGGAAGCCCCTTCACTGGGAAAGGGAAAACCGAGAGGTGAGAAGAAGGCAACCCTGCAAAAAAGCAATCTTCATTCAAGTTATAATGAGTGTGAGTATAAGGACTGGGGGCATAGTTGAGACGTAACCTGACACTCAGACCTCAATCTCCCAAGTCTATGTATAACAGTTGGTGCACAAGGGGTCCAACAATGTGTCCCTAAAGTCCTGGGCACCACGACCCTCTTGCTTCGTAGTTGCTGTGAGGCCCCCGCTGTATGCTACACACCTGTCTACCTGCCTCTCCAGGCTCCGCGCGGTGCAACTTCACACTTTTTCTCTGGGGAGCTGAGGGGCAGGTGGGCTTTCTGTGCCTTTGAAAATCTCATGATGAAAATGGACCCTTGACTCCAGAAATGCCCTAGACAACAACCTGTCTGGTGCCGGCTCACACCCCTAGAAGTGCAGTCACAATGCCCCAGAGGAGGATTGCTGTCACCTTTCTCTGTGTGAGCGAGTCCCTCCAGCTTGTCTCTCAATGTCCATGGACCCATGCCCAACCTCAACCTGATTGTGAAGAAGCCCCTTTCATCAGGGTTTTACCACTCCCTGGGGCGTGTTTCTTGAGGGAAGGAATGAAGATGGGAGTAGAAAGTATGTCCTCAGAAGGGAACCAGGCTCCAGCCACTGAGTGTGACACTGCTTTTGGTCACCAATGATGGAGCCAGAGTGTGGGGAAACCAATCCCATTCCTCCCTGCTATGGAGCCCTACGGCAAGTTGTTCAACTCTCATCTGCCTCAGCTTCTTCACCTACAAACTGGCAGCAATAATCATCTCTGCCTTGCAGAGCTTGAGGAATCAATCAGTCGTCTCAAGTAATGAGTCAACAGCACCCAGCACAGAGTACACGCTCTAGTTTCCGACATTGCAGTCCTTCCTTCCTGAAATGCCTGTAGTAGTTTCTGTTTAACTCCACTCTGGCAGATGCAGAGAGCAAGGCAGAGAAAGTCCTACCTTAATCACACTTCTAATAATGGAGAATAGTTCCTACTGAGTGTGAAGAATCCATCAGTCAGTCAGTCAGTCAATCAATAAAAACAGGTAAGGACCATTTGCAACTGAAACAGAGATTTTAAAAATGTGTCAGTGAAACAGATTCCAGATTCTAAACACAGAACCATGCATAGGAAGGAATGAAAGAAATGATTACATTGGCATTTCAAATTAGATGATGGCCCAAAGCAATCTCTTGTGACTACAGCTTGTAGCAAGTGTATGTGTGTGTGTGTATGTGTGTGTGCACATGCACGTCTGTGTGTCTTGGAGGTGGCAGTGGTCAGTGAGACAAAAGGCCCCCACAACAAATGATTATCTTCATTTAGTCTTTTTCCCGGCTTCTTTGGTTGTTCTGCCTTCTCTAGGTTTGTGGAGTCCATCAGTCATGGATAAAGAGCCCCCTAAAGTCAGTCCCAGTGAGGTGACACCCAGCATTGAGAAGAAGTCAGACAAATCCACAAAATCCAAACGAGTCACCAACAATGTGCTCACTTTTTAATTGATAGACAATGGGGGAAACACAGATATGATATCGATCTGTCAGTGTTGGTGTGGATGCTGTCATAAAGAAACACCAGGTGGAGCCGCCAAGATGTCATGGGACCTATTTGCTTACACCTGCCCTGAATATTGAAACGCTTTAAAAATAAAACAACACATCCTTCCACGTTTGAACCATTAAAATGGAACGTGTTATGTCACTCCTTCCAGTCTGATGTGTGTTTCCTGACAAGGTCTTCTTGGGTTACACTGGACAGCGGATTCTATTCATCCTAACTTTCTATGCAGAGGGGCTAAGACACAGGGGACAGGGGGAGGTCATGCTGCACATCAATCTCTCCCATTGATCAATCTTTCCCCACCAATCTGAAAAAACAGTGAAATGTTAATAGATACAAGGCACCTGGTCGTTCGAGGACCAAAGACTCTTCTCCCTAGCTATTTTGGAGAGACATCTATTTTGTTCTCTAACACCTAACTGTCCTCATGAAAAGACATTGTTTTGGGGCATCCTCACACCTGGGTTGGGGATTACGGCTATCTTTGTTAACATCGAATATTTCGTATCCACAGTGCCACCCAGAGGTAAGTGATCTGTTCATTGTCTTTATTTTTTTATTTTTTCCAGCATATTTTATATTTTAAAATTGTGGGATACAGTTATGGGTTAGGTATAAAAATATGCATTGCGCAGGTACCTTGTTGATGAGTTGTGCCCCTCAGTTCCCAGACATATATTGACTACTGTAAATCTCACCTCCCTTCCCCTTCCCGCCCCCCATAGTTTCCCGCCACTGGCAATCCTTTTCTTGTAGTATTACGATAGTTGTCCAAGGTCCACTTATGAGTGAGAACATGTGATACTCAGATTTTTATTTCTGTGAGAGATCACTCAGTATTATAAATTCCATCTAGGTTGCTGCGAAATTCATGATTTTATTCTTTTTATGGCTGCGTAACATTCCATTGTGTATATGTACCTTTTTAAAAAAATCCAGTCCTCTTTTGATGGACAGCATGGTTGGTTCCATGATCTTGCTATTGTGACCAATGCTGCGATAAGCATACATGTACAGGTATCTTTTTGATAGAGTGATTTGAGTTCTTCACGGTACATTCCCGGTAGGGGTATTGCGGGGTCATATGGAAGGTCAATTTTTAGGGCTTTTAGGAATCACCACACTGATTTCCACAGAGGCCGCACTAGTTTACACTCCCACTAACAGTGTAGAAATGTTCCCTTTTCACACTGTCTTTAAAAAGTAGAACAAGTTTCTTTGTGTGTGTGTGCTCCACGTGAAACAAATCTGTCCAAGCCACAGCCAAAGAGAATACATATGATTAAAGTGAAAGCAATCATAGGTCAACAGAACTTAGGAGATGTTTCCCATTCAAAAGGATGCATCTCCCCAAGGAATGTGCCCAGCAAGTCAGATACTCCAAGAAACTTGACATAGGAGCTATGGAGGCAATCAGGCATAGAAGGGTGAAAGCGAAAGCTGAAGCAGGGATGAGTAGAGCAAAGAGGGTGGAGCCCTGGGGGATATGGGCAGACTCAGCTATCAGATGAAATTAACATAAGGTGAACCACTGAAGCAATCGTAGATGGCAAGCCTTACCCTTGTACTTTCAGGTGAGATACACAACAGGCCTGCAGGCAGCCCATCTCTCCCTGCTTCCTCTCCTCTCCAGTTCTGTGTTCTCACCAGCTGTGGAGCATCTCCCCAGCCCTGTTCCTGCCTCTCCTCCCCCACCTACATCTAAGGGGCTTTGACTTTCTCTCTCCTTACCCCGGTTGCTTCCAGATCTTTATTAGGTAGGAAACGTGGCCCATCTTCTCTTCCCTGTCCTCTTTACTGTCCTTGCTGTGAATCGGCTTGGCCAAAATATAGGCACCAGCCTCTTCTCAGAGGGCACAGCAGGCTGTAAATTGGAGGGGTGGGGGCAAGAGGGCATCCAGGTAGAGGAACTTCCTCGGTGGACTCTCGGGACAAAAAGTGTCTGAACACTCCCGTGTCCCTGACTACTAACCTCCCGTCCAGGATCAAGCAGGGGCTGTGAGGTAGAGAATCGGGAAAGTGTTGAGACTGAAGCAGAAGCAGGCAGGCAGGTAAAAAGTCACCAAACCTGGAGGAATACAGAACAATAACAGCCAACCACTCGCACTCCCTGGCCATACAGAGAAGGAACAATATTTACATTGCATGGAATGTACAATGGATACATTTCTTGGTCATCATGTTGAGTAAAAAGGCAAGTGGCACAGAAGTGTGCAACAAATAGTATCTCGCATGTGCCAAGCCCAACTCAGATATACACATAGAAAGTAAAAGTATCCGGATTAGTGCAACAGCATGTTTCAGTGGAACTCTATCCACTTTCAGACCTAGCTGGCTCCTCTGAACCCTTGGTACCATCTTCTCATTGTCTCATGAGGAGTTTCCTATCTTTCCATGGAGGACCACTAAAGAAGGCAATCACAAACCATCAGATGAACTTTGACCACTGACTCCCGTGTGGTGTGTCCTCACATTGGAGAGTCTGCATGGGTTGGAGACCACAGTGGACCTCTTTACAGAGGTTGGATGTTGTGCCAAGTTTACAGGAGGACAATTCCCTACACTTAAAATTGACAGGAGGGCTTCACTTGTGTCTCCAGAAGTTAGAATCACAAATAGAAGTGGTAGGTGGCAGTGGTGAGAGGAGGAGGGAATATTTAGCCAGGATTCTCCTAAAGAGATTTTTTTCTCAAGGGATCCTAGTATCTTAGTGGAGGTCACATGTAGTCTCTACAAAGGAAAATGTGGACACAGTTGAACCTCGGGGACCAGAGGCTGAATGGAGAATGCCTCACACTGTCAAGGGACACTCTCCTCTTCCTTTCTTTAATTTCTGGCAGCTGCCTCTCATTGCTCAAATCATCTACTAGCCAGAGAGCAAGGAAGCCAAGGTGATGCAGTCTTTGGTGTCAGCCTTTTCGGCGCAGAGAAGGATATATTCCGTTGGACAAATTAAGAATAACCCAACAGTCCACCACAGTTTTCACAGCTAGCACCCACTATTGATGTGATCAGAGCAAGAAACCCTTTGACCAACACAGGGTAACATGCAAAATGCTGTCCGTCCCTTTATCTTTGTAAAATGACATCAATTTGCTTGCCATACCACCTGGAATCTAAATTATAACCTTCATAGTTATAAGAAAATTTCCCACACATTCTCATGGAGTGGATAAAGAAAAAGGCATCCCGCATCCCGTCCTGTAAAACAAATTCCTTATACTGTATTTCAAATCCAATTGTCAGTTGATGTGCACATGGTAGGATGATCCAGGCATTCACTGCCTAAGAGAAATAATCCTTGAGAGTGATGCCGTGATGGAATTTTATCAGTTTTCTGTGGAATCTTCCAGTATTACATGAGAGTGTTGATCGGTTTCCCAGTGAATTCCCACAGTTCCAGAAGTAATCCTCTTCCCTTATTATGAAGCAGCACCCAAATTCCCCTTGGTCAGCTGTATCATTCACCCACTCAGTCCAGTGGTTCCTTTTCAAGCTTCAGTTTTGCTGTCTACCGAACGGGCTGTAATGAACAAGGTACAAGGTGACAATGTCGGTTCCCAATGTAACAAAAACATGGATATGTGCCATTGGAGAGGCATCTTCTTTTGAGTGCTTTCACTTCCAATCCTCCAATTCCAATTTTTGAGGGCAAGGGTAGGAGCATATCTGTACATTTTTAGGGGGTAAAAGAGTGAGAGGGATCACTTTCTACCTCATCCTGGACTCGAAGAATGACCTGGGCTGTAGGTTGATTGTGGGTCCAGAACCTGAACTATATCCCATAGGACAGCCCTTAAACCTTGCAGTCTCTGTCTCCCATATAATGCTATAACTGAGTTTTCGGCAGGCCATTCTAGCCTTGTATGGGGCCAGATGCCTCTGGGTCGTGATAAGACTGGTAGGTTGCACAAGCCTGAGCTCATATACAAACTTCCTTTCCCACAGGTTACACAGGCCTGAGCTCATATACAAACTTCCATTGCCACTAAAAGAATTATTAGATAAAAGAGATGCTATGAGAAAGCATGGCGTTGGAGAAGTTGTAAATCCAGGAAGTGCGGCGCTTGTAGTGTGACTGATGAGGAAGACAAATCTCTATCCTGAATCTTTGTCTACACTTTTGTGGAAACGTTGAAGTGCCATCCACAATGAATGCGTGGTAGATACATGATGGAGGTTTGATAAGAACCTAAGGAGGTATAAAATAGTGCCTGTCATTTTTGGAATTCTAGAAATGCTATTTTGCAGAAGAGTGAGCCAATGCCCTCCCTTGGTATCATCTCCTGAAACTGCAGTGGCTTCTCTTAATTCCTCTCAAAGCCAGAGACGTCATGACTGATGAATCCAGGATATACTAGTCTCTGCTTCCTTGCACGAAGAGCAAAGTGCAAGTCATACCATTTTCTGGTCAGCACCTACTCACCCCAGTAATGAAGGAGGAGCCGCCCACTGTAAACAACATAAGATGGCTGAACACATGTCACCCAGCATTGGTCAGAGGAGCCTGGCAGCAGTTAATTAGTCACATATACTCAGTCCGTGGAGGAAGACTCTCAAAGTCACAGGCGCGCAGGGTAGGGGTGTGGTGGAGGTTATATTCATAAACAAAGTGAACCAGCAAGGTGTGGCAGTAAGGATATTTGCTGACAACAAGGTGGAGTGCATCCCCCTGTGCAACCATGGAAGAAAAGTGTTCCTTTTTTAAGAGAGGACTTTTTCCTGAGGATGAAGCTACGGTACCCATTGGGTAAAGCACTTTACCTTTGATTCTGGTTGCATGCAATAGTGTTCTCTATGATTTCTTTGGTTGTACAGAGTGTTACTGTATGTGAGATTTCCTTGGTGACTTGGGGTGCATGATTATTGGAGGGTGTGGTGCAGTTCTACTGGGGACTGAGATGCCAGGCAAGTCAATCTTTGGGCCTAAGTGGTGGCAGCAGTGGGCTGAGCATATCTGTCCTGGGGCCCCAGATTTTCCTACACGGATGCCAGTGTTAGCAGTTCCAGGCAGGCCAATTCTTGGGCCTCTAAATGTCTTAATCAGATGTGGGTAGTGGAGCTATGGGCTAGGCAAATGGATGTACTCTTGAGCCCTTGGGTAGGAGGTGTGGTGAGGGCACTTGCAGTAGCAGGGGCAGGATGATGCTCTGGGTACTGGGCGGTGCAAGCCAGTGCAGGTTGTGGCTGCAGTGGCCTGAAGACTGGCTGAGGATGGCACTTGCAGGTAGGGGCTCCCTTGTGGTGGAAGATGCTGGGTGGGTAGGCACAAGCTGAGGCCCCCCAGAGGAGTGTTCAGGTACCAACAGTGGTGGACTGGGCTGAGCAATCCCCTGGCCCTGGGCTGTGTGCTCTGGCACAAGGATGGTTGAGGAGGGGTAACACGAGTGTGGTTCAGGAGGGGTAAAGCCAGGGTGGTGGAGGAGCGGTAAAACCAGGTTGGGCTGTCTTGTCCACAGGTGCCGCAATGGTGTGTACAGGCACTAGCTGTGGTAAGCAGGGGAAGGACAATCTCTAGGCCACTGTCAGAATGCTTGGAAGGGGGCGGCAGCAGCCATGCTGTGATGTTGCTATCAGTGACAGCAGCCTGGGGTGGTGGGTGGGGAGTGTACATGCCACTCACACCTCAGCACTTGTGCCTCAGTCCCAGGCATAGTAGCCTGTGGTCCCTTTCACCTAAGCTCCAGGGTCATCAGGGCTTGATTTTTTTTCTTTTGGTGTATTTACAATGGAAGGAAGTTTAGGTCCTTCTGGTGCTAGTTCTATTATCGGTCTAGCTCTCCCAGAATCCTGTATAGGATTCTCTGTTTGCCATTTGCCTCCTTGCTCTCAGATGCATATCTAGCCATGTTGGCTGGAGATGGACTAACGTCTCTGGAATTTCACACAGGGGGAGGCATTTCCGAAAAGATTCTGAAGAACTTGCCTGAACACACAAGATCCGCCAGTGACCGTATTCACCAATTTACCTCTTCCAGCTCGAAACATATCTTTCTTTTTCTACTAAGCCTAAAAAACCTGGGTTAAGGAGTATTTCTGCATTAATGCCTAAAAATTCACACTGCTAGTATAAGGGCTTGACACTTTCAGTGGCTCAAAATTCCTTTAATTTCTAGTGGAAATGTGTTTGTAACTGTTCGTTTATACCAGCACACTGTAGAATTCATCTACTGACCAAGATACCTGGGACAATTGTTATGCTGAGGGTAG
>NW_007166751.1:0-371 GCF_000164805.1 Carlito syrichta
CCACCTGGCTAGACAGCTGATTTAACTAGATCACTATCTAGCTAGCTTGCTGACTAGGCCACTGACTTAACTAGCTGACTTAACTTATTGGTCTGCTTGCTACTCAGCTGACTTAACTAGCTGACTTAACTTGCTAGCCAGCTTGCTATCCAGCAGACTTTACTAGCTAGCTACCTAGCTAGCCAGCAGAATAGCCAGTTGCCTTAACTTGCTGAATTAACTAGCTAGCCAGCTGGCTAGCAGTTGACTTAACTAGATAGTTACCTAGCTATCCAGCTGACTAGCCATCTGCCTTAACTAGCTGATTTAAACCAGCTAGCCAGTTGGCTTGTCAGAGGACTTAACTAGCTTACTTAGCTAGCTAACCTGCT
>NW_007166752.1:0-717 GCF_000164805.1 Carlito syrichta
CTAGCTGATATATCTAGCTAGGCAGCTGCTTAGATTGCTGATTTAACTAGCTAGCTACCTACATAGCCCAATGACTTGCCAGCTGACTTAACTACCTATCTACCTAGCTAACCAGCTGGCTAGGCAGTGGACATAACTAGGTGACTTAACTAGCAAGCCAGCTCCCTAGCTAGCTGACTTAAATAGCTAGGTACCGAGCTAGGCAGCTGGCTAGCCAGGTGACTTAACTAGCTGACTTTACTGGCTAACCAACTGTCTTAACTAGCTGACTTAACTATCTAGCTATCTAGCTAGCCAGTTGACTTAGCTAGCTGACTTAACCAGCTAGCTACCTAGCTAGTTATCTTGCTAGCCAGCTGACTTAACTAGCTGACATAACTAGCTGACTTAACTAGCTAGCTACCTTTCTAGCCAGCTGAGTTAATGAGCTGAATTAACTAGCTAGCCAGCTTGTTATCCAGATGTCTTAACTAGCTGACTTAACTAGCTAGTCAGCTGGCATGCCAACTGACTTAACTAGCTAGCTACGTAGCTAGCAATTTGGCTAGCTAGCTGACTTGACTAGCTCACATGATCAGTTAGCCAGCTGGCTAGACAGCTGACATAACAAGCTAGCTACCTAGCTAGCCAGCTGGATAGTCAGCTGACTTAACTAGCTGACATAACTAGTTAGGCAGGTGTTTAGCCAGCTGACTTAACTAGATAGCTACCTACCTA